>NC_091130.1:21647858-21737858 GCF_040183065.1 Periplaneta americana
CATCATCATCATCAAATTATAAGCTACCTTAAAGGAAATGGGTAGTGATTACTATATGATTAAACCATTTTAGTACAAAAGTTTAGTTGAATATTTCTACATTTTTAGTGTTCAGAGTGGAACAAAACTGTCATTATTATGCAATAAATCATTCTGAATTCAGTGGTATGAAGGACAACTAATTAGTTTCTTATCCAAGTGGAAAAAAAGTCACAAGTGGTAACCTGTTTTCCCACTTTGCTAAATGCACCTCAAACTTTAAGTACACGTTACTTGCTACAATCTTCATTCATATGTCTTTTATTTTTTATTTAAGTCATCAAGTAAAGTATATTGTAAATTCTAAAGGAATAGGTATATAGTTAAATATTTCACACCTGGTGAAACAGAAAAAAAAATCATACTTTGATTAACAATTTTTTTAATTCTTTCAGTGCATATACGTTTTTTATGTCATAGGTGTGATATTCATGAACAGTGGCGGCCCGTGATAAAATATTATGTGTGTTCACAATTTTGTGTTCGAAAATCGAAGAGAATTTGAAATCGTACGTTTTTAGCCTAATGTGAAATGTCATGTTTCCAATGTTTCACTGTCGAAAAAACCGTATATAAATTCAAAACAACATATAATAATAATAATAATGATAATGATAATAATAATAATAATAAATAAAACCTAGTCTTTTATTTCCAAATTTTCATGGAAAGCCAGTTTATCCAGTTCTTTACTCTTCAAAATTACTTGAACAGAGTTCATTGTTTACGTCTGTTAAAAATTTATACATAAAACAATTTACAAAAGCGTGTGTTCAGTAATATACTGTATTTTGATTCACAACACACTGATACACTATAGCCTGTACCAGTACTGTAATCCCATTCGCATAGATTGATTACTATAAATACATGCCAGTAAATATTATTCTTAAATAATATACACTACCATTCAGATACTTAAGTTCATACCACCACAACATTCAGCCAGCACGTGTTTGAAAGCCAAACTGTGCTATTATGCTGACACTGAAGTATAGTAATTCACAAACTACACTCTCGTAGCAGCACTGTACACACAACAACATAAACGTTCCGACAGTGAGATGGTAACACCTACAGACTATTAAATTTCATCCTCGAGATATAGCACGTGAACGATAGCATCGATGCACCTGACATCTGTAGGATAGATTCACTGTTCACTTAAATGCTTTGTGCTCTTGACGAATCATAAGCGGCCAGCGAAAGATAATTTTCTCCCGCGCATGCGTGAAATTCCTGTAACCTTCTTGAACAGAGCACGGCTTGTACGTGAACGGATGTTGCCAAGTTTACATGAGAAGTTTATGCAAGATGCGGGAAGTTTAAAATACTCGATTCTGATATTATACATTCCCACTACGTCAATACGGTATTAAATAATAAAACTAGTCGTGCATTAATGGAAACAAGGTGTTCACGTGCTCTTGTGCTCTTATTGACGCACCGCCACTGTTCATGAACCTGTAGATCTGCTTTGTAGAACACAGGCTGCAGAAATCACTGTAAAATTTCATGTAAATAGTTTGAGTAGTTTCAGAGAAAAATGCATTCATGTTTGACACATATTAAATTACGAGAAACTGCATTTAGAAAGAAGAAGGATTGCTAGTAGTAATGCTAGTTATAAATTTTGCTTTTACTTGTCAAAAAAGCGACAACGCGTCGGTATATAGAACTCATTTTAAGGAAACTACGTAGTGGTTTGAGATTATAACCCCGATCATTTTTTCAGTAAAAAGAACTTGCTCTGTAAACCACACGTTAAAATTTTCGTAATACTTTATTCATTTTACCCTCCAGCATAAACGTTTTACGTTAAAATATAGGCTGTTCCACATACAAGCTACTGTACATGGGCATACTTACGAAAAACTTTACCACTCTTTTATTCCTATAGTTAATCTAAGTTTAGACAGGGTTTATAAACAAGATTTTTGTATAATTCTGTCTTAAATTGGCTACCATGAATTCATGTTATTTTGCATGGTAATTTGTTAAATAGAATTATTCTCATTATGAAATATCTTTATTTTCTGATTTGAAGTAATAGCATTTCCTATGATAATCTGCCATAAGTGACCAAAGCACTCGATAATAATCCTTTCTGCAGCAAATTTGTCCTGACAAATATGTCGAAATTTTCTATAGTAATCTTAGACCTCGAGTGACATTTGTTAGGACTATTTCGTGAATAAAATAAAAATATCAATAATATATCACTAAAATTCGCTCACAAAATGTTAATAATTGTATATTTATGAATACTTCACCTATTCAGACACTGTGAAGTTGAAATACTCGTAGATGAATATCGATTACTGCAATAAAGAAATTGAATGTTATTCAGTAATGCCAATTGAGAAAAGCGAAATAAAGGTTTAAAAATGTTAATTACACGTACTGCGCTTTTCTCTTGTTATAATAATAGAAATATGTTTTCATTATCTGCTGAAATAATATTATTTAGACATTTTATAGTATAATTACAAATAACCTGATTAATACATTAATTAAATGAACAATTGTTACGAAGGAGTGCCATTTTCTTTAGATACAATGGACATGGAATTAGAAGATGATGACGATGTAGATGTGGAAGTTGGATTTTGCACTTTATTTAGTACTAGCTGAAGGCACCCGGCATTGCCCGGGTTGTCCTTTTTTGCTTCTTTTTTAAATTGAACTGGTTGTTAGACTTTTCGGAAATCTCAGAAACTCAACTATAGACAAACAAAATGAATTGTCTTTAATAAGCTTTACGTGAATTAATGAACTTCTTAGCCAAATGCCTGAAAGGATTAACTCAATTAAAAAAAAACTGCAGATCAGGCAACGAAAGAAAACATTTTTGTTAGTTAATATTGCCACTTCTATTGCTACGTTTTGAAAATGGAATGATATCATATAAACGAAATAGAATAATGTAACCCCTGACGCGTAAAAATACTTATTGCATGAATTGTCTAGTTTTAGCCTTCATGATGTGTATCAACAATGTTATTTAATTTCGTGTTATAATTCCCATGGCCTCGTGAGAGTCGATGTTGAATATAACAGACAATAATAAAGAACAAATGACTATAGAAGATTGCATTTTAGTATTTTACATGAATGTTTGGTCGTATTTAATTGTATTATTTTACTTTTTAATTAATTTAACGTCCATTTGCACAATTTTAAGTAGCCTATGTTCTTCTCTGGGTTATGAAGGTTAAATGTGCAAACTTTGGCAAATATCGGTCAAAGCGTGTAGATTTGTATTGAGTACATACATACATACATACATACATACATACATACATACATACATACATACATACATAGCCACATTGACTTTTATATATAAGACAATGGATTCATGCTCATCGATTTACGTGGAAACAGTTGGCGACATTGACTAAAAAAAAAGAAGGACGATGCGATAAAATGATAATCATAAATCGAGCTGTAGAAATTATTGTAGTGTATGACCGTGATTGGTTGGAATTCAACATTTCATTACACTTCATTGGCCGAAAATGGAATGATATATAAACGAAATAGAATAATGTAACCCCTGACGCATTTCGCGAGAAGCCGTCAACTATCTAAGCGAGGCAAGGAGGATGGCTATAGAGACCGCCATCCGCCCATAAGACCCAGATTCTCCGCACGTGTGTTTGCAGTTGTGTCGTCTTATACAAACAGAATCGCGGGCTAAACAGAGCGTGCAGGGTTTCACCGGACTGGACGTGTCGTCCCGGGTTCAAATTCCACACGGATATTCGCACACTGACGCTGAGCATCTCTTCTCGATGAATGCACAGGAACGCTATACAAGAATTATGCGAGTTATTGTTCTCTTGTGTAATACTGAAACAGTGGTTAGCACCGACAGACAGATGGATGGTTGTGAGGATGGAATAATCTATCGATTAACTGATTTGTAGACGCGTAGGTGAAAGATCAATGGATTACGCACATCAGTGGATGGTGGGATATTTGTATGTATGTATGTATGTATGTATGTATGTATGTATGTATGTATGTATGCATGCATTTTTTATCGTTCTTTACAATCATTTTCCATTACAAAAATGCAATAGTACATGCTAATAGATACACATTACAATATTGCTCTTTCGAATACAATGTATACCTAGCCTGTTCTACTTTTCTTAAATTTACTAGTTACAACGTGTAAAACATTGGTATTTTAACCAAAAATGCCATAATTATACACAAATAAAATAAATTATAACGAAAACGTGGTATTGTACCACGAACTCAAATAAATAAAAAAGAAATAAAAGAGAGCTTAAAATCTTAAAGAAAATATCTCCAAAATTAAATCCCTTGAATAAAAACCAGCCAAAAATGATATTCCATAACATCTACGCTACTGTTGAATCTTTTAAATACATTGTACAACACTATTTTAGAACCTATTCTGTTTTTCTATTTACAAATTTAAAAAAAATCAATACTATTGTTAATCCTTTTAAATACTATGTTTAGAAGTTTACTATTTAACAAATTAACCTATCTTCCATACATTTACTACTTACAACATCTATGCTACTGTTGAATCTTTGAAGTACATTGTACAATATTTTAGAGCCTATTCTGTTTTATATTTACAAATAATAATAATAATAATAATAATAATAATAATAATTATAATAATGAAAAAATATGTAAATCAATACTATTGTTAATCCTTTTAAACACTATGTTTAGAGGCATACTATTTAACAAATTAATCTATTTTCCTTGAATTTACTATTCACAATATGTAAAAATTAATAGTTTTTGTGAATTTTTTGAATGGTTTTGTATATTTATTCACTAAGTCACAATTGCTCATCGGCCAGTGGCCGTCGGCGTTAATCACTTTTCTTGAGGCTTATGTATGTATGTATGTATGTATGTATGTATGTATGTATGTATGTATGAGGACGTCAGACAAGAAACCGTCCTCAGGTGTGATGACATGTCTTGAGCAGAGTAGCTACAATTGGCAGGTAGGCGGGCATGCAGCAGTGCCAGCTAGCGTGATGCACGAACACTGTCATTCGTTGCATAATTATAGCTGTCTGTGTGAACACTATTTATTTTAAATGTTACAAAATTAATACTGATAGAAAAAACGAGGATTGCTGGTGTTGTCGTTGACACTTTGTTGAAGTACTTTTATTTGTTTCGACACTTGGTTTGCGGTTGGATGTCTCTTTGCGACCCTCTCGTGTGGTTTGCAACTGGAAGATTCGGCATCCACATGTTGATTGGTTCCTTATCTTATGTGCAGTGTTAGTTACCTTTCTCTTCATTACGCAGTGTAATTTTTCCCCACCTCATTTTTCTTTCCTTTCTAGCTCGTTACTTTCTGTAAACTTACCGCTATATACAGTATTTTTATTTGCTATTAACTCAATTTATATTGAATTGTGCTTTCTCTTTTCTTTTATTTTTCTTTCATTGTTACTTATGCATTTCTATCTATCTCTCTGTCTCTCTATCTGTCTGTCTATCTATCTATCTATCTATCTATCTATCTATCTATCTATCTATCTATCTATCTATCTATCTATCTATCTATCTATCTATCTATCTATCTATCTATCTATCTATCTATCTATCTATCTATCTATCTATCTATCTGTCTGTTTATCTATCTGTCTATCTATCTATCTATCTATCTATCTATCTATCTATCTATCTATCTATCTATCTATCTATCTATCTATCTATCTATCTATCTATCTATCTATCTATCTATCTATCTATCTATCTATCTATCTATCTATCTATCTATCTATCTATCTATCTATCTATCTATCTATCTATCTATCTATCTATCTATCTATCTATCTATCTATCTATCTATCTATCTATCTATCTATCTATCTATCTATCTATCTATCTATCTATCTATCTATCTATCTATCTATCTATCTATCTATCTATCTATCTATCTATCTATCTATCTATCTATCTATCTATCTATCTATCTATCTCTCTGTCTGTCTGTCTGTCTGTCTGTCTATCTATCTATCTATCTATCTATCTATCTATCTAGTCTGTCTGTCTGTCTGTCTGTCTGTCTGTCTGTCTGTCTGTCTGTCTATCTATCTATCTATCTATCTATCTATCTATCTATGTGTCTATCTATGTGTCTATCTATCTGTCTATCTATGTATCTATCTATGTGTCTATCTATCTATCTATCTATCTATCTATCTATCTATCTATCTATCTATCTATCTATCTATCTATCTATCTATCTATCTATCTATCTATCTATCTATCTATCTATCTATCTATCTATCTATCTATCTATCTATCTATCCTTCTGTGTGCCTGCTATGTATCTTATCTATACCTTCATAGGCCTTGACTCCATCTTTAAGTATTTGATATATGTTTATCTACCTACCTAACTACTCTATCTTTATCCACCTACCGATCCATTTATCCGTCTCTCTGACTTTTAACTTCGAGTCTGTTTCTTTTTCCTTATTTTTTTTTCTTTCTTGCTCATATGTACCACAACTTACAGTGTTTTACCCTTCTGCTTTTATGAAAATTTCTTTTTAACTTTTTTATTCTTATGCTTAAATCCTACCCCTGTTTCACTTCTTTTTCCTTTCATTTTTTCTTTCTCTTCTCGTCTCTTTCTCGCTTCATTTATTTGTGATTTAATAGTCTCATTTTCCTTGTCTTTATCCGTTTTAATTTCATTCATTTTTCTTTTACTCATCAGCACTTCATTCCTTGAATCTTGTTCCCTATTTATATCTGTTTTCCTCTTTTCTCCGTGATAATTCGTATAATTATCACGTGTGATTACTGCTGTTATAAGTGTGTCTATGTTAACAACGTGAACATTTGTTTGTCGGGATGCTATTTGTGAGTTGATCAGAATTTGTGACGCAGCCTTATGTTGTTTTTTTTTTTGTTATGTTCACGGCAGTTACGGCGCCGGTTACGACCTGGCGGCGAGGCGGAAGAACGCGACGCGTGAGTCGACGGCGACGCTGAAGGCCTGGCTCAACGAGCACAAGAAGAACCCGTACCCCACCAAGGGCGAGAAGATCATGCTGGCCATCATCACCAAGATGACGCTCACCCAGGTGTCCACGTGGTTCGCCAACGCGCGGCGACGCCTCAAGAAGGAGAACAAGATGACGTGGGAGCCGAAGAACAAGACGGACGACGACGACGACGCCATCGTGTCGGACGGCGACGACAAGGACAAGGACGACCTCCTCATGGACGGCGACAAGCTCAAGGACTCCCGGAGTCGTGACGATAAAGGTCAGTAACTTGTCTGCTACAAAACATCTGTAGAACTGTGGGGTTTCCAAATCTAGTGACGAAGATTCCCTTGAAAGATTGAAAATTTCTCGAAATACCCGCTTAAAGACAGACTACATTAAGTTTCTGTATTTACTGTACATACAAATGCAAGAATATTTTTGACACGTCAATAGCAAACGGTGTTATATTAGTATTGAAACGAAAAGGATATTTCGATATTTCAACAATGACCGCATTGTACTGATTATGATGATGTAAAATACTTACGGTGTTTCAATAATAAACGGCATCACAATTTGTTAATATATAAAGAATAAACGGTACCGTAACAATCTAGTCTATTGTAAATGCAGAGTAATGTTTTCGATATATCAATTAATAAGCAATATAAAATCATTATTTTAGTATGATGAAACAACAGTTTTACAAAATCAACAGTAAAAGGTATCGTATCAGTATTGAAATTGAAGAAAAATATTTTCCAGATATCAATAATAATAATAATAATAATAATAATAATAATAATAATAATAATAATAATAATAATCGGTGCCGAATGAATTATGATATGACAAAGCAACAGTTTTTACAAAATCAATAGTAAAAGATATCGTGTCCATATTGAAATTGAATAAAAATATTTTCCACATATCAATAATAACAATCGGTGCCGAATGAATTATGATATGACAAAGCAACAGTTTTTACAAAATCAATAGTAAAAGGTATCGTGTCCATATTGAAATTGAATAAAAATATTTTCCAGATATCAATAATAATAATAATCGGTGCCGAATGAATTCTGATATGATAAAACAACACTTTTTACAAAATCAATAGTAAAAGGTATCGTATCAATATTGAAACTGAGTAAAAATATTTTCCAGATATCAATAATAATAATAATCGGTGCCGAATGAATTATGATATGACAAAGCAACAGTTTTTACAAAATCAAGAGTAAAAGATATCGTGTCCATATTGAAATTGAATAAAAATATTTTCCACATATCAATAATAACAATCGGTGCCGAATGAATTATGATATGACAAAGCAACAGTTTTTACAAAATCAATAGTAAAAGGTATCGTATCAATGTTGAAATTGAATAAAAATATTTTCCAGATATCAATAATAATAATATTCGGTGCCGAATGAATTATGATATGACAAAGCAACAGTTTTTACAAAATCAAGAGTAAAAGATATCGTGTCCATATTGAAATTGAATAAAAATATTTTCCAGATATCAATAATAATAATCGGTGCCGAATGAATTATGATATGACAAAGCAACAGTTTTTACAAAATCAATAGTAAAAGGTATCGTATCAATATTGAAATTGAATAAAAATATTTTCCAGATATCAATAATAATAATAATCGGTGCCGAATGAATTCTGATATGATAAAACAACACTTTTTACAAAATCAATAGTGAAAGGTATCGTATCAATATTGAAATTGAATAGAAATATTTTTCAGATGTCAATAATAATAATAATAATAATAATAATAATAATAATAATAATAATAATAATAATAATCGGTGCCGAATGAATTCTGATATGATAAAACAAAACAGTACAAAATCAACAGTAAAATTTATCGTAGCCATATTGAAATTGAATAAAAATAATTTCCAGATATCAATAATAATAATAATCGGTGCCGAATGAATTCTGACATGATAAAACGGCAATTTTTACAAAATCAATAGTAAAAGGTATCGTGTCCATATTGAAATTGAATAAAAATATTTTCCAGATATCAAGAATAATCGGTGCCGAATGAATTCTGATATGATAAAACAACACTTTTTACAAAATCAACAGTAAAAGGTATCGTATTCATATTGAAATTGAATAAAACTATTTTCCAGATATCAATAATAATAATAATCGGTGCCGAATGAATTCTGATATGATAAAACAACACTTTTTACAAAATCAACAGTAAAAGGAATCTATCAATATATAAATTGAATAAAAATATTTTCGAGATATCAATAATAACCGGTGTAGAATAAATTCTGATATGGTAAAACAACACTTTTACAGAATCAATAATAAACGTTATCGTTTCAGTATTGAAATGAAGAGTAATATTTTCGATATATCAATAATAAGCGGTATGAAATTAATTTCATATGATAACACAACAGTAATTTTACAGTATCAACAAAAAAATAGTGTCGTATTAACAATGAAATTGAAAAGCAATACTTTCGACATATCAATAATGAAAGATCTGGTACCAATTTTGAGGTTGAAATGCAATTCTTTTTATATGTCAATACTAAAGGCTATTAAATAAAATATACGAGTAATGAAAAAAAAAAACTTTCGACATATTAGCAATGGGCGACATATTAATATTGAAGCTGAAGCCTAAGACTTCCAATATAGGCCTATCAATAATGAACGATATGATATGAACATTGAGACGTAACAAGTGGTTTCAACGGTATTGCTTCATTTATTGTGAGGAAGTAAATACTTTCGATATATCAATAATATGCTGTGTCTTATCAATATTGGAACTTTAGAATAATTTCTTCGATTTCTCAAAATTAAGCTATATTTGTTTATTCTGAAACCATCTGAACGATACAGTCGACATCCAAGATAAAAAAAAAATTGCTTTCGATAGGAGCTACATAAAAATACTGTCACTCAAGGACAATTGTTTCGATGTATCGATATGAACGACGTCTTATGAATATATAATCTCAAGGGCATAAACAATAAGTAGCATTTTGGTACAGTCGTATACAATCGATTTTGCTAAAATTGAGTCAAAGCAATAATCATTAAATCTTAAACTTGTAGTCAAATGCTTTAGATAATAAGATATACAGTTGACTGCAATAATTATTTTGCTACTAATTAACGTAAATTTAGCCGTTTATGCAAAAGAGTAGTGTTTGTAAGAAGAGATCGTAATTGCAGTACTGTTAATGCTGATATACAGATTCCAATCCTGACATTTACGATGTACTAAAAATGGTCATTAGTTTTGGAAACCCTTTAGGACTACAGTTTAAGTTAAGAGGGGGTGTAAAAAGTTAGCAATAGTCCAGCTAGTTATTGTTAATAATATAAGATCTCCCAACCGCGTAAATAAAAAAGAAAATCTTGTAGCCTATAATGAATTTAAATAACGCAAAAGTTCCTGAACCTGAAATATTCCGTTTTATTTATAGGGCACTATCTGTCGCTGTAGACCCCATACCAACGACTACCAGCCCCGTCAGAGAGAATAGTGGTTCAAGAAAGCATCAACAGTATTACATGTGTTACATCACTCGAAAACAAGTGATGGACTTGAGTTATAAAAAAAAAGTTTGAAATGAAATTAAATTTATAATTGAAAGTTAATTCGTGTTAATCAAGTTTTTTAATCCCTGTCAAAGAAAATCAACTTGAAATAATATTTGAAAATAAACAAAAAACAGTCTAAAATTTTCTAAATATGGTTGAAGGTGATAAAAATGTGTATTTTTTTAAAACAAGTTGTATTTTTCACCGACTTACAAAAAGTGTTTGACAAGATCATAGAAACGGCTGGACTGTCACTACAAAATGGACAGTGTTGAATGAAAATACATGATAAAAACTCTTTTAAATAATTCAGAGTTTTTAAATTATAATATATATTATGTAAGTGAATTTTCTAGTAATAATGTTTTGCTTGTTTTTTGTGAGAAGAATTTGAGCAAGAGAAGAAAATGAGTTGCATAAAAGTTGCATGTGATAACCGCTTGAAGCATAGGCTATACATATTTCCGATAGTTATACAGTGTTAAGATTAAAAATTTGTTTCTCGTGTTAAGCTTATTGCAATTTTGGGAGTTATTTACGAATCGGTAACGCTGGTCACGGTTTCTGAGATCATGTGATGTTTACTTAGTAAAGTAAATGTTAAACAGTTATTAACATATTTCTATTTTTGTTATATATTGCTAACCTATATAAACTTCGATCCATAATAGTAACAAATGGACTACTAAAGCTGTATTTTAAGTCCTTAGATGAATTCCTGAACAACAATCTTTCTTCCAAAATTTCTCTAACAATTTTCACTATTTAAGGTACGGTATTTTCATTACCTCGTAAGTTTCAGTACATTTCTTTTTCGTGATTTTGTTCCTATAATTTCAATAAAAATAAAAGGTCTATAGATTACAGCTATATTCACAAGAATGTATTTATTTTCTGGATCCTTGTGATCACCCTTATTGAAGGGCAGATGGTTTTATTTTATAAATCTGATGTGCAGAAAAATCCACCTGCTAGACCAGGCCTGCACAAACAGCGCTCAACGAGCGCGCGCGCTCCTTCAGAACGGGAGAGCGGTGTTTACCGCTCGCCGAAGCGGAGAGGAAGATACGTCAGGATGACATAGACTTGCTATAGGTAGAGGAGAAGGAAACGACCACTCATTTATCTAGTGGAGTGCAGTGTGTAGGCCTATTCTCAGTAACTGTTTCACGTTGCTTATCTACTGCTACAGTACAGTATGGAGGAATCTAAAAGACGGAACATAACATTTAACATTTAACGATTTACAGCTCGAACTTATTGATTTTCAATGTGACCTAAGGGCTAAAGATCGTTTGAATTATACTACTAGCCTGGTTGAGTTTTACAAGACTAAACATTAACAATAATATCCACGACTACACAGGCTGGCTGTGAAAATGATTGCTATGTTTGGCTCAACATTTATATTTGTGAGAAATTGTTTTCTATAATCAACATTAATAAAGGCAGACATCGAACATCTGTAACTGATGTTTCATTACGATCAGTAGGCTACTGTTCCTTTCAGCTGCCAACAGCATAAAACCTCATTTTCATGTACTGATAAATAAAAACATAACAAAATTATATTGTACACTTAAGTAGCTATGGAATGTCTATTATTTCTGTAAAATAAATATTTATTTATTAATTAATAATAGTGCAAGATAGTTTTGTAAACACTGAACGGGAATTCATTTCATGAACACCTTGTGTATATTCTGTACGAGATCACCCCTTCTTCCAGTCCACCCTTATACAGAGCGCAGCTAATACAGTATCTGCATTCCGCTCATGAGCTGAGAGCCGGCTCGGAGAGCGCAAATCTTGTGCAGGCCTGTGCTAGACCTTCTCGCTCTGCCATAAAGAATTAAAACCATGCGTAAGATTCAAGAACAAGCTGCTGGTAAAGTATTATGCATTTCTAATAGGCCTACAAAAATATTTTGAGTATAATTGTGGTTTCTGCAAGTACTGTAAACACAAAACAATAAACTATACAAAATACTTAATTTCTGCATTTTCGTAATGTTTCGGACAGTTGTGTTCTTTGTAAGAAAAAGAGTTTTGGATGGTAGTGGTAATAAGTCATGTATCTGATATGATTTCAGTAAAATTAAAGTTGAATTATGTACTGTATACATATAAAAGGAATTCATGTCCACTGCTTGCTTTATTTCAAAGCACAAGATTTTATGTAGAGAAAGAAAATAAGATAAGCAACACGGATACTCAGAAACTGTGACAAATTAAAAGACAAGCCGAAATTTCAAGATGGCGATCTAGTTACCATTTATAAGAGATATTTCCCATGACATATTCATGCTTGAATAATATTTGTTTCCTTATATTATATGTTTTACTTGTGTTATTTATTGGACATATAAAAAGTTGGACGTTTGATTATGATTTTAAATTGAAATAATGGTGCTTGATAATTATTGGTATTGCAATTAGACGTGCTTAGACTTTTTCCGTAATTTTTTACTTAAAAACTCTGAGTGTGCACTTTGGACGTCAACTGTCCAGTTACCGGACAGTTTTACTGTCGTTGATCTCATGAAAAGAACAAACAATACGATATTACACTTTTTCACTTTATTCTTGAAATGACATTTTAAGCTTATTTTCAGAAAATTTCATTTCAATGGTAAATAGGCCTATACCATTCATAACTGTCAACCGCATTTTTACGATCTAACCCATGAGAAATAGTGACTTAATTTATTGTCAAGAATGAATTATATTTTGAGAATAAGATGCAACATTGTAAAAAATAGTACACTTTTATTTAAAAAAAAATATATACAGGCATAGAGAACCATTTAGCATAATATAAATCACGAATGAAAATAACTAGGAAATATATGTCATAGACACTGATTTTACTTTCTCTCGAAAATGTAACCATATAACTTATTATAAATAATCTTAAAACATCAGTTTTATTTATATAAGAGAGTCATTGATAACGATGACTTAATTTAATTTCAGAAAAAGTTACCTGTGTTAAGAAAAGAACGAAATCCATTTTTCAGAAAGGCGAAGGAAGCATAATATGTAAAAGTGACTCAACTTAATTTTTTCAAAATATGCATCAATGTAACAAAAAAAAAGACGAATTTTATATCAGTAATATAAACTTTCTTTTTTCAAGAAAGATTCACTAATTGGAAAAGCAATGAATTAATATCATTTTCAAGCAAGACACCATGTTTTATAGGGACTTGATTTCATTTTCGAGAAATAGAGGAGAGTTGGGTAGTATCGGACATCGGGTAATATCGGACAGTGAGTTTCTTTCATCTACAACCAGATGATAGTACCTGAATGACATAGTTACGTTTCTGTGATGTCGCATACAGTTACGTAACCACGTCATTCAGGTACTACAATCTATGGTGGATGAAAGAAACGCACTGTCCGATATTACCCGATGTCCGATACTACCCAACTCTCCCCTATATGCTATGGATAAAACTAACCCTATAGGCCTAATTCTGAGAAGGAAAACCATGAATATACTTGACACTTTATCTGAATTCTCTAGATTCAAAACCCCTTAAAGACCATTTTGTTCTGAACTCAGTTATGCCCACATACTGCTTGCTAAGAATGAATTCTAATGATTTACGTAGTTTGAATTAAAAAAATCCACTAAATTTAAAGCAAAAGGTTTGTTAGGTTGAAAATTCCCTTTATTTGCTACCAATTACAGCTACAATTCTTTAATTTGTGAAAGTGGATATAGAGGATTTTGAATCTATAGGATTCATCTGTGCTCTCCTCTGACGTCAGAGCAGAGGGGTCTTATCATGCTTCTACTCACTACAAAAATATCAGTTCACAAATGCGTAGCATACACGCTATTCTGTTATATTATATACGCAAATTAAATAAACACGACAGAAGCAGTAATTATATGCTTTTAGAATTACAAGATAGGCACACGTGTTCTTTACTCAGAGAGAAAAACTGATGTTTTCTGGAAATACGGTAGCGTTGATGGACTGGTGTTCTGTCGTTCAACGTCCTTGTCTCTCATAACTAAACCGTCGGAGAACGCACAGATAACGTTTCAGAAGTCTAATACTATTCAATTTCATTTTAAAGAAAGATGTAACATGAGTATCAATAAATCAATAAGGATAACAACGACACATTTTCAATTCCAACCAAAACAGTGACTCAAATGGAATAAAAATTACTCAACTTAATTTGCAAATAAAGATAGAGCATTGACACTTTATATGTGCGTTCCGACACCTATTTTTTATGAGAGAGAAGTATGAAACAAGGAGATGGTTGAATCTGCGCATGCGTAGAAAGCATTTCTCCCACCCTATTGCATTTCCAGAAACAGTAGGCTTCTTGTTAAAATTAAAAAAAATTTGACATAATTATCTATTTTTTAAATATCAGATATACGGTATATTAAAACAAAATAAGAGTAAAACAAAAAATTCTGACAATAATTTACAAAGCCAACTTTCGTCTAACACATAATTCAACCTCTCTTCCGAAACCAACGCTAAACATGCGCGCTAGAAGTGATATTTTTATTGTGAGTTGTAGTGAACGTTTCTCCATCGTTCTGACGTCATCGGAGCGCACAGTTAAATATTATGAGAGCTCTATCAGTGACTTAATATTAAGTAACAATGTCCTAATTTCATCTGAAGACAGATACACGATCAGTAATACTTACTCAATTTCATTTTCGAGATAGGTACATGATAAGTAATAGTGACTCAATATGGATAACAATGTCTTTACTTCATAAAGAAGAAGAAACACCAAAAGTATTAGTGACTCAATTTAATTTCTAAGAAAGCTAGATCATTGGTGACAATGAATAATTTTTTTTTGCTATAAAAGGTATGCAAGTAACAATGTCTAATTTTTTTTTTTTCACCAAAGACATTGTGAGAACCAATACCAATGACAAAATCATTATTAGTCCGTGGACAAGTTAGTTTTAGTGTTTTAAAAAATATTGGTAAAGTTAATCCTACAGCAATAGGTAACGTCAGGTGTTTAAATTGAAGAGTCCACTGCAAGAATGATGGATGTCACTTTCTTGTCGAAAATGAATCAAGACTGTCAATGCATAGCTTAAGACATATACAATGTACATACAGAGTTATATGGCATTAACACTGATAGTCTTTGTCCAGTGGCGGCCGGGTAGCTCAGTTGGTAGAGCAGCTGGCTACGGACTGGAAGGTCCGGGGTTCGATCCCAGGTGGTGACAGGATTTTTTCTCGTTGCCAAACTTTCAGAATGGCCCCGAGGTTCACTCAGCCTTCTATAAAATTGATATACCGGGTCTTTCCCGGGGGTAAAAGGCGGTCAGAGCGTGGTGCCGACCACACCACCTCATTCTAGTGCCGAGGTCATGGAAAGCATGGTGCTCTACCTCCATGCCCCCCAAGTGCCTTCATGGCATGTTACGGGGATACCTTTACCTTTACCTTTTAGTCTTTGTCCAGTAATGATCGGAAAATCACAGTTAAGCATTTCAAACTTTCAATTGCTTCTCCTGCAAAATGTATTCCAAATGACATCCATCATTCTTGCAGTGGACTCTTCAATTATCGAATGGGAAAATAAAGTGTCGAAAACGATTCGTTAAAACGTCTACTGGTTAAAGATTACTCTAATTCTGATTTTATAATGCGATTAAGAAAAAATTAGGTAGTTTAGCATTTTTGTGATATTTGTTACATTGCATCAAAAGATAGCATTTACAAAAGGCAAAATATATAAATTGAAAATGCCTGTGTTTATTGTATTGTAAATAAATCTGAAAGAGTCTGGACATGTTTTTAATTGCAATACTTTTAATGATTATGGTTTCTAATATTATTAGACAATAATAACAATTATGTTATTTATAATTTCGTTTATTCTTTTGTCCATTTTGATTTTTGTTCATACATATGGATCTATGAAGTTTGTACGTCTTTTAAAAGTGCCAGTGGAGAAGGGGGCAGACGAGAAGTGAAAAATAACAATAAAAAAAGAAGAATGATGTTAAGATAAATGAATGTTGTCCTGAGTTGAACTTGTCTGCAGCTAACCTCTTCCCTCTCCGTTACCCCCTTCCTTCTTTTCCCCCTCCCCATCCCCCGACAATCTAAAGTGTACGCTCTCTTTCTCTACACACACATATCAACATTTCGATTTTTTTTTTTCTTTTTTGGTTATTTCTTGGACAAGTGACTCTTTACAAACAGAGTAGAATGCTATGTTCCCAGCGTGAGCTGTTTCCTCTATCTCTTTCAGTCTCTCTCCCTCTCTCTCACCTCCGTCATGACCAATCCATAACCCTACTACGGGAGAAAGAGTACTAATGACAGGTATGGAAAATACGAACCAGACTGGAGAGAGAAAAAAAAGGACGAAGTCACTGTTTTTAGTCATTCCCCTTTCGTCCCTTATTCTACCACTCAGCAACATTGGGGGGCTCCAGCATAAAACATGACTATTTTCTCTCTTTTTGTTCTTGCACTCTCTCTCTGTCACTCACATGGAGCATGCGCTGTATTCACCTTGCGGCGATTTCCCTCTCTCTTCCGTTCCCCCTTTCAACCCGATTGGTGGTTTACTACTGTAAATCGATTATTGCACCCCCCTTTCTTTTTTCCTCCCCCTTTCCCATCTCACACACACACACACAACACACACACACACTAACGCCTTCCCTCACTCTGTCTTCCTTTTTTTTTTACTCCCTTGATTTCGCTTTAGTCTGCCATACGAGAAAGTTTTTGGCTCACTCGGATGTTGGAACAAATTTTCCACACACCACAAACTGTGTGACTTTTATAAATTAGGAACTGGGATAGAGGCCCTCGGGCTATTTTTACCCAGAGTTTGCTTTCACCCGAAAACCTCTCATTCTGTCTTTTTCTCTTCCTCCGGATTTCGTTCCGTTTTGATATGCTACACAAATGTTTATTAGCCCCAAGAATGTGACAGGGTGAGGGAAGCCAAGATCTGACATATTTCCAGCACACACACTTCTATTTTAGAACTGTAGTATATCACTGGGGGTAGAAATAAGTGTTATTTTGATTTCCAACATCCAGGGGTAAGATGGAATCGTTTTGTCAACTCTGGCAGACTCACAGCTTCCATTTGTTTCATTCACCTCCCAGACGCTACACCTGTTCGCCTTCAGATTCTGTCTATTGAACCAACGCCATTTCAAAGTGGAATACAGGGTGATATAGAAGCAATAGCAGCAGTAACAGAACACTTATAACACTTTATTTATGTTATTAACCAATAGCATATTGCCAACAATATATTAGCACAATTACATAGACTATATACAGTGAAACACACTGCGCGTGTCCAGTTCTCTAAAGCCGTAATCCACACGGCATAGCCACGGATCGAGAATCCCCAGTCTCGTCGATTCCATGCCTCCCGGATCAGACCAGTGGTGGAAGCAGATGGCTGGTGGTCGAAGTATTAGGTTCGTTCCAAGAAGCGGTTCATGTAGGCTTTCAGTTCATGTAGCCTACGAACCATGGATCATCTTATGCGCATGCGCTGGTTGGATATCTGCTACGAGATTGAAACAGAAGTGGTTGATGATGGAACGCGTTTTCGGATCATCGTGGGCTAAATCCAGAGATGATATAACTGTGATCATCTTTGTTAAGAACGGACTGCTTAATTATAATCGTTTCGCAGCTAATTCAAATTGCAGAAAATAGAATTTCGATAATTTTCTACAAAAAGATAACAAAAAATATAGAAGGAAAGAATTCGCTAAATCGATGTCGTGTACTGGGATGAGGGGCTCTCATTTTTTCTAACTTATATTTATTGTTTATTGTTAGTAAAATAACATGTACAAAAATACAGTCTTAATTCTTCCCTGAAGGAGTAAAAACTCATGCTCAGGGAGTTATCTAAACACATACTTAACACAAACAAAGATAATTATTTGACACAGAGTGGGTCAAGAAAAAAAATATATAGGAATAAATTAACTTCAAAAATACAATTTCAATTTTTACAATTTAAATCATACAAATACATACTAGGTTCAAAAAGTTCCCGGAATTTGCTAGTATCATAGAAACAACGTACCTTAAACACTATTCTACAGCATTCCCTTCAAAATAGTTGCCTTCCGCAACAACACACTTTTGCCAACGCGTGTAGCGTTCCTGGAAGCAGGCCTGGAAGCCATTTTGTGAAACCCGTCTTAGTGCTCTCGTCGCGTTTGCGATAACCTCTTCAGCATTGAATCTCCGTCCTTTCAGATGACTTTTCAGACGGGGAAACAGAAAGTAATCAGGTGGTGAGAGGTCAGGAGAGTATGGTGGGTGATCCAAAGCAGTTATGTTGTGCCTGGCAAGGAAATTCTTTACAATAATTGCGCGATGAGCAGGTGCATTGTCATGCATAAGGAACCAGTTGTTTTCTACCCACTTTTCTGGACGTTTCCTTCTCACTGGGTCCCGGAGGCGACGGAGGATTTCTACGTACAATTCTTTCGTTACAGTACGACCTTCTGGAATGAACTCATGGTGGATGAGACCCTGAAGAAAACTTCCAACATAACTTTGCCTTTGGAAGTGTCCCTAGGAAATGTTTGCTTCCGAGGGGATGTTTTCGATTTCCACTCAGATGACTGTCGTTTAGGGACTGGGTCGTACAAGTAGCACCAAGTTTCATCACCAGCAGTAATTTTGTTTAAGAAATCACCATCTTCATCAGCCATACTGATCATGTCCCCAGCAAGAGTCATTCTTGTTTCTTTCTGTTCTGCCGACAACATTTTCGGAACTAACTTCTGAGACACGTAATGCATGTTGAGATGCTTGTGAAGAACATTGTGTACACTTCCGACTGATATTCCGACCTCTGCTGCTATATCTTTTATGGTTTTACGTCGGTCGTCCCTCACAACATTACCCACACGCTGAACGATTGCTTCATTTGTTGCAGTTGTTGGTCGGCCGCTGCGTTCTATCGCGGCCACCAGAAAAGCGTTTATGCCAGGCATACACTTGAGTTTTTTCCATTGCTGCTTCGCCATATGCTTCTTCCAACAATCTTAATGTCTCTGCAGGAGTTTTGTGTAACAAAACACAGAACTTGATGTTTGTACGTTGCTCTGTGGACATAATTACAAAATGCGACGAACAAACAAAACACTATGATAAACAATTGCCTACAACAACCAACAATCGCCATTATCAACAAACTTTAAGGAAATGACATCATGAATGTTACCAACAAAACAAACGTATAATATCCCTTGTTATATATTAATACGAAAAATGGTAGTAAAATTCCGGGAACTTTTTGAACCCAGTAGTATATACACTGTACATATTATATCAATATATAATCTTTAAAAATGAAATTCCTAACGTTATTTTTGAAAAATAAAAAGCAGTTTTTTTTAATTATTAATTTATGTACGTTATTTATTATACTTTTACTCAAAGGTGTATGTTGAAACTGTAATTAGCTGTTTCAATACCTATTTTTGAAAATTTGAATTAAATCTCTAGTTTTATTATTTGTCTGCAGTGTTACTTTCCCCCTTAATCTCACTGATGTGTACAGTCGATCATGTCTTTCTTCAGTATCAAGGTCAGCCTATGCGCATGTGAGAGAGGCGCACTGAACAGTACATGCCTCAATCCGCGGACTATTTCTGACCGTTCCGGACCCGTGTCAAAAGTTTGTTGGAACGCCTGACGGCAGTACATGTTTCCTGTTCAGAACTGGTTTGGAGTGTGCTGGAACTCTTTTTCTGTACTGCGCATGCTCACGATGGTTATGGACGGTTCCTGACTATTGTTGGAACGAACCTATTAGGTCCTCCAGCGTTTTATTTGTTATTTTTTTTATTTATTATGATTATTTTTATATTTTTTTCATTAGGAAAACAAAATGGATCTTCCGATATAATTATATTTTTTTATTGTTCTTTTTGCGTTGTCAAGCCAAATACAATCCCACGGGACGTGGAAAATAATTTATTCAACATAAAAAAATACTAACTGAAACATCTATTTCAGTTGTCCAAAACAACGTTATGTTAAGACACAACAATTCGCCGTCCGGGGACCAATCCATGATCTTCTGCACGTCACTCAGATGACGCAAACGACTGAACTACAGTGAAACCTCTCATTTACGGACATCGAAGGGATGTATCAATCTGTCCGCATCTGGGAGGTGTCCTTTATTGGGAGGGAGGCTCCCCAATCTAACAGTAAATTTATAATATGCATTATGTACGCTTTATTACTGTAGTTTAATTCTAAATATAGTAAACTACAGTAAATAAGATCGAAAAAGAAAAATGCAGTACTGTAATTTACAATTTTCAACTTAACCTTTACGTTCAGGGTCCACATCTGTGGAATAGCAGTCAGCGCGTCTGGCTGCGAAACCAGGTGGTCCGGGTTCCAATCCCGGTCGAGGCAAGTTACCGGGTTGAGGTTTTTTCCGGGGTTTTCCCTCAACCCAATACGAGCAAATGCTGGGTAACTTTCGGTGCTAGATCCCGGACTCATTTCACCGGCATTATCACCTTCATTTCATTCAGACGCTAAATAACCTAGATGTTGATACAGCGTCGTAAAATAACCCAATAAAATAAAATAAATTTACGTTCAGGTGCCATGTCTCTCGAAACAGAACAACTGATTGAAGTGAAGAGAATAATCCTACTAACCATATCATGTGTCGAATACAATTTCACGATCGCGGAAACCTTGGACCCATCAGACAGGTTAAATTCTGTGACTTTGTTTATCCACTCGCTTCCAGCTAACAAGGGTAGCCGGCTGGGCTAATGGTACTTAGCCTACGAGACCCTTATTGTCTTCTTTCATGTTAAGGAATTTCTGTAGTAAATTTTCCATTTTTGTAACACATTAGGTCTTGAAATCCAAGTTCTGTCCACAGTAAAGCACTGTGAAACAGGTGCCTGTGTTCGTGTCTGAGAGTGTCCGTAAACGAGAGTTAAATTACAAATAAAGCTTTCAGGTATAACTCCCTGTAAAGTTGATTTGAATAATTTTGAGAGGAAAATTGTTCCGTGGCCGGGTATCGAACCCCGGACCTTTGGTTAAACGTACTAACGCTCTACCAACTGAGCTACCCGGGAACTTCACCCGACACCGATTCAACTTCTCCCTCTGTATCCACAGACCTCAAAGTGGGCTGACAACCGTCAAGCAACCAACATTGAGTGCACACTAACTCTGTGTGACTTAAATTTTGGTTTTCTGTTGACGAACAATGACGTGTATTATGCAAATCAAGCTTTCAGGTATAACTCCCTGTAAAGTTAATTTGAATAATTTTGAGGGAAAATCGATGATCATGAATACATTAAGATGCAACTAAACGGTTAAACTTTTCTTTCAACTTTAAAGCAATGAATGCAAGATTAATATGTAATATTAATTAATATATTTACTCAGTGAAGACGACGTTCAAAACGGCGCTCCATGTAGACATAAAATTTTCATGCATCTTAATTTAACGTACGTTTTAAACTTGATTCTTTCAATATTCTTCCCAGATTGCATGCATACGCGATTAGAATATTGAACTGTGTAGATGCAGTCTTAGTTCCGTTACACACTACAGCGAGAATGCGTTTGTCGAGTATAAAAAATGCTTTCCTGTAGCAGGCAGTAACGGTCGAAATAAGACACAGCTGACACTGGGCCTGCTCACACAGGTAACCTAGCCTATAAAATAGCCTATAAAATACATCTTCTTCTTCCAATTCCATGTCCATTGTAGGCTATCTGAAAAAAATTACATTCCTTCATTCAGATTAGATAACTGCGTTTTCAACAATTCTTCATTTAATTAATGTATTAATCAGGTTACTGTAATTATATTATAAAATTTTAAATTAAATCATGATTTCAGCAGATAATGAAAATGTATTTATATTATAATAATAAGAGAAAAGTGCAGTACATGTAATTAACATTGTTAAACCTGTATTTCGCTTTTCACAATTGCCATTACTGAATAATAACATCGAATTTCTTTATTGCAGTAATCGATATTCATCTATTTCAACTTCACAATGTCTGAATAGGTTAAGTATTCGTAAATATACAATTATTAACATTTTGTGATGGAATTTTAGGGATATATTATTTACATTTTTATTTTGTTCACGAAATAGTCCTAATAAATGTCACTCGAGGTCTGAGATTTCTCAGATAAATCCACTCGCTTCGCTCGTGGATTTATCGGAGATCTCAGACCTCTCGTGACATTACTACAGATAATTGAGTGGATACATCGATGGTTGAACAGATAAATGGATAGATATTTATAGTTATAGGTAGACGAATAAGTAGTCACAATGATTATAAGTAAATGGATAAGTAGTTCATTCTATATTCTTCTTTGAAAGTGAGAAACGAATATACAATAAGCTGTATCTGGTACTGGAGCACAGAAAATACTGTACCCCATTTGTTTGACATGGACGAGCGGTCACCGTTCTCAGAAGACAAAATTGAAGTGAAAGTGCTTACATATGACACTACGAGATTCGAATATTGGACACTCAAGCTAATTGGAAACGAAAGCAAATAGATGAAGAAGGTAGGTAAACCAAGAGGGTGGGAAGTGATTTCCCAATGAAAATGGTTGCACAGTGGCCTAATACACTCTATTCTTTCCCTACTCATGTGACAATCCCTTTGTAGTATTTTTTTGGCCCCTCTCTCGAGGTGGCGAGGATCTGTGAGTAAGATTCACTGAAGCACCACTTGTGGACCAACCCTTAACCACACAAATCCTCACCCTCTTACTCTATCAACCCCCTCTCGCAATTCCAAAGCCATTCCTGGACTCTTAATGAAATTATCTTCGAGGCAGGGTTGTGGCCCCTATCACCCCCTCACGTCAACAAATCTCTTTTGCCCCTCATTGCCTACTCTAGCTGCTACTTTTCCCTCTTTCTTCCCCTTTAACTTAGTGGGGTGTTCCATCTCGATGGCTACTGGAGTCAATATTCATCAACCCCCATTCCTCCCCTAAAAGAAGGGAAGAACGATTTTCAGGGTGGAAAAACTGGAGGGTTAGTGAATAGTGTTTATTCGTTAAACATCTGGTGACTTATTTCCATTGCTTAGCAACTTGATTGTGACGTAGATACACCCACGCCTTCCGGGGTTGAAGCCGATCGTCATATTTGTTTTTGAATCCTCTCATAAATCCATCTTTTCCCCGCGTACTTCAGAGAATGATTGATCCTGGATCTACTGGGAAATATAAATAACGGACGTTGATCGACAATAATAATAATAATAATAATAATAATAATAATAATAACCAACTGAAAAAAATAGCTGCAATTGTATTTCAATATTAAATTACACGAATAAGAAACATTTATAATTGTAAGACCTTGAGGAATACTTTGAAGACCTTTTAATATTATTTATTTATGTAAACAAACTTCAATATAATACAATATAATATTGTTTTATTTATTCAGTCATATGACAAATCAAATTTACAAAGACTAATGACACTTATTCATATAAGTAGTCATTATGTTCTATACAAATGAAAATTACGAACGTTTTCGCCCTTCGGGCATCATCAGGCTCTTTGTACAATATCTTATATCTGGTCTCTGTAGTAAGATACAATGATGATTTGATAAATGAACTGTCTAAAAAATTAACTTATGATGTGTCTAAAATAATGTACAGACTTAATGTGCATAAAATTAAAAACTGTAACTGCATTGCAATGATACATAAAATTGTAGAGCTGTGAACATGTTATAAAAGTAATGTTCTTCATTTAAACTTCATAATAATGATGTATTTGTGTCGATCTTGTTTCAAAGGTTCGACTTGGACGGTGAAAAGCGTCTGAAATATATATTCTTTGTAAATTTGATTTGTCATATGACTGAATAAATAAAGCAATATTATATTGTATTATAACATTGACAATCTGAATTATCACAATATGCTTTCTAAGTTAAACAAACTTCTCCTAAAATAGGGGTCGTTCTGAAGGACAAAGTATAGGCGTACCAAATATACAAGTATTAGTAAATGCGTACAATTTTATGAAAATCTTTCCGTGAGCTATTAATATACTTTATACAGAGTGTTAAAAAAGTATCCAATATTTTAGGAGGTGATAGTATGCATCAAAACAAGAAAAAAATGTCTAATAAACATGGGTCCCCTACAACACACAATTTCTGAGATCTGAACACTTGTTCATAAGAGGTGCTCAATGTGACGTCCATTTATGCCAATGCTTTTCTCTGCCCTACAATACAGCAGGCTACCAGATAATCATACCGTAGTTCACAACCTGGAATAGAATACTGATAGGCTACGTCGCAAGGAATATTGAAAACAAAAGTTAGGTTGTGGATATGAGCGGGGTTCAGCAGAGATGGTGTTGTGAATTTTGGTAATCAGCATGTGTGGGCTGATGAAAATCCCCATGCAGTTGAAGAAACAAGGCATCAGCACCGATTCTCAATCAACATATGGGCAGGCGTTCTTGGTGATAGATTAAGGGCCATACGTGCTGCCACAGAGATTAACTGGGACTCGTTATCAGGACTTTGTTATTAACGTATTGCCTACCTTGCTGGAGTATGTGCCATGTCAGCAAAGACTACAGATGTGGTTCATGCATGGCACACCAGCACATTTTTTCCGCAATGAGCGTGAACACCTGACGCTGACATTTCAGGACCGCTGGATTGATTGGAGAGGCCCCATATCTTGGCCTGCTCGTTACGCAATCCTAAATCCCCTAGACTTTTGGTTATCAAGCACAACCAGGTCAATTTCAAAGAGTGTGTGATTCCTTACGCCGAAGGGCAGAGGAATGCATTGCCATGAATGGACGTCACATTGAGCATCTCCTATGAACAAGCGTATGCAGATCTCAGAAAGTATGTGTTGTAGGATCCATGTTTATTAGATATTATTTTCTTGTTTTGATGCATACTAGCACCTCCTAAAATATTAGATACCTTTTTCTTAACACCCTGTATATGTGATTTCTCACAAGATAGATTGAATATTTTAGAGCTGTCAAAGAAACAGTTTTGGCCAAAGAGAATTCAAGGTTGAGTTAATTAATCAATTAATTTAATACTGTGATAAAGTTTTCATACATTTTCAATAGAGAAACTAAATTATAAAACCTAATTATTTTAAATATGAACTTTAACAGTTAAGACAGTTCGTCAATGGATGTAAATGAAGCTTTTTAACACATAAAGGAAATATGTGACTTAACTCATTTCAATGTGAAATACGAACAGTCATAAACATCATACGGTGGAGAAAATAATATTCCCAAATTATAATGTCGTTTGATGTAATTTAGATAGAAAGAAAAAATGGAATAGCCTTTTATAAGCGAATTCTTTTAAATGTGAAATATGAACAGGGATGTCTTACAATAATTGATAAAATAAATACAGTGAATTGTGTAACCCACATCTTTCAAATGTGAAATATTAACAGCTAGAAACATGCTACAATGGGGAAAATATTTCGTCATAAAAATGCAAAGTGGTTGAAATTTTAAGAAATAAAGTGAATTATGTATCCCAGTGCTAATAAATTAACAGGCGAAAACGTCCTACAATACCATTTGATATAATTTTGAATAAACAGAGTAAATCATGTAATCGAATTATTTCAAATATCTACAACATTAAAAGTTAGAAAGTCCCTAACGGCTGGAGGAAAACATTTCGTAATAGGGGTGCCAACAGTCGTAAATTTTAATAAATAATATGAATTAGCCTATATAACGCATCTTTTATAAATTTGAACTGTTAAGTCAGAAATGTTCAACATTGAGGAGAATACTTTTCAGGAAATGTGTAATTTTCTGGAACTCCTAATAAATATAAATTGTGCTATTTTAGTCTTTTAGATTTCAAACAACCATAACCACAAATATTTATTATGAGAAGATTATTCCACAAACGATATCGGTTCATGTAACTTTATAAAGAATTAAAAATTATATGATTTAATTCTTTCAAATGTTAAATCAGAGAAGGAAGAAAGTTCAATAATGAGAAGGCATTTTGTAACGGTTTCCGACTATGTAAAATACTTAAAGATTTTCAATTTTGTAATTTAATTGTTTAGTGTGAAAAACAAACTGGGAAAGTACATACGTTGAACAATACCATTTGATGTAACGTACAATGACAAATACAAGTTAGGAAACCAAAATAATCTACTTTCGAAGTTCAATGGATTGTTCATGAACAAGCGTTGTACACGTGTTGATGTTATAAATTGAGGCGCTCAGCGCCAAATGGACCAACCCACAAAATTATATTTTCACTTTACCTCTTTGTAACAGTGCGCGAAGTGGGCTACACAAACGAAAATTGAAGAGTTCAGAACCATAGTGGGCCAAGCGCCATTTACTAAAACCGTAGAAAACAAGGGTTAAAATGAAGGTGTTACCATAATTCAATGGAAACATATAGAAAATATCATAAAGTATACATATTAAAACTAAATGATATGTCAATCTTCATTAAGGGTATATGTACGTGAACGACCACAAATATTATCAGAAGATGCAGGCCCACAACAAGTCTTATTACAACTTAAATATCTGATAAAAGTATAAAAAAGGTCACTAAGAATATTTTTCAAACCAATTTTATCAAAGCATAAAAAAAATTCTGTAGTTACATAATTTGGTAACCATAAAATTGTTATGGCCTCTCTGAATCTTTAATATTTTTCCTGCACGTAATAAACATTTATTTCTGAAAAGTAGACTACTCTCAGACATGTAGAGTTGTTTATTTTAATACAGTTAATTTTTTATTTGTCCTATATAAAATATATTAAAATTTACATAATGTTTTGTGAACTAATTTTTCTATTTTCAAAGAAATGGCCATTATTGTAGTCAACCTTTTGTATAAATGCATGTTAAATCAGTGTACAAAATTTCAGAATTCTGTCTCTAATGGTTGTGGAGTTATGAAATAATATGTGTGAAAATTTTCAAATTTTGGAAAATTTAATTTAAAGTGAAAAGTGAATTCTTAAAATTATTATTAGTAACCTTTTTATACTTTTATCAGATATTTAAGTTCTAATAAGTCTTGTTGTGGTATCTTGTAATTTTTGTCCAATTGTGAGTTCATTTCCTTATAAAATTTTAGAAATTTATAGCCTGCATTTTCTTATAATATTTGTGGTCGTTCACGTACATGTACCCTTAAACTATGGTATTCACTTAACTTTAACCCCTGTTTTCTCTGTTTTTAATAAATGGCGCTTGGCCCACTATGGGTCTGAACCCTTCAATTGTGCTGAAATCTCATGGAAAAAGTGGGAATGATGTTTAGGCCGATTTACACTTTGAAGAGAACAATATGAGGAACTGTACCAATAAACTCAAATTTTGTGGGTTGGGCCATTTGAGTGTCTCAATTTATATTATAGATTTGTTAATTTTTCCTACAGAATAATTTCTGTAATATTGACAATTAATATTTGAGGAGAAAATTCGACGTAGCTCAGTGGTCAGAGCGCTCGGAACTTAGAACCAAGGACCCGAGTTCGATCCCCGGCGCCGGAGCGAATTTTTCTCCTCAAATATTAATTGTCAGTATTACAGACATTATTCTGTAGGACAAATTAACAAATCTATAATATTCCCATAGCTGCAGTGCATATATTTGTACAGATTACTGTGCACGTAACTGCTGAATCCCGGCCAAACAAGTCACTCAGCTGAGTGCGCTCCTAGTATAATGGCAGTTGACATTGGACATGCACGTCAACATATATGCTGAACTTGGAGTCAGGCCACAAAGGGAAACATTAAGGAGTAGGATTCGGTCCGGTGCTGTGGATTGAATTCGGCGTAGCTCAGTGGTCAGAGCGCTTGGTACGTAGAACCAAGGACCCGGATTCGATCCCCGGCGCCGGAGCGAATTTTTCTCCTCAAATATTAAGCCTCAATTTATGTTGTTTATTTTATTTCCTTTAATATTTTCCAGATATAAGTTTCATGGCTATAGGCACCTTACTTTGTACCTTCAAGTCATAAATTGTAGAATGGAAGTATCATAACGCATGCGCAGGACTGTGGATTGTCGATCTGTGTCCACAGATCCGATGCACCACGTGAAAGCGGAACACCATATGGACAAGGACTGTATGGACGAAGAGGACGACATCGACGACGAAGACGACCGTAAGCCGGGGGACCTGCTGATGGTAGGCAACCACCACCATCTCCACCACCACCCCCACCCCCACTCCATGCTCGGCGGGGGTGGCTTAAAAGACGAGATGGGGAAAAGCGGACCACCTTCAGATTGTGGCGTCCCCATCCCGGCAACCAAACCCAAGATCTGGTCTCTTGCGGACACCGCAGCTTGTAAAACACCTCCACCGCCCCCGGGTTCTCAGCAACAGCAGCCCTGGTTGATGCCGAGCGGAGGTTGCGGGGGAGCCCCCATGAACATGGGGGTCAACATGGGAGTTAACGGATTCGCGCTGCCGTCTGCCGCTATGAGTCCTTCAGCAGCCGCAGCGGCTCCGTACTCGAGATACGGGGGGCTGCTCTCCGGCCCCTACGGTGGGGGCGGAGGCATGGGGGGTCACGGGGGCGGCGGTAACGGTGTCGGTGCCTGTTCGGCGTCCGTAGGAGCGTCGGGGTTTCCGGAAGTTCAAACAGATACCCCTCCGCAGACGCCGCCCAACATGAAGCTGCCCAGCGTCGCGGGGAACTTGCTGGGAGGCCCCGCGTCGTGTTTCGGCGGCGGTGCCGGCGCCGCAACCGGTGCGCAGTCCACGTCTGCGGCGACGTCGGGAGGTTACGGGGCAACGTCGGGGCACCACAACTTCTTGGGTAACTTCGGACGACTGCAGCAGTCGCCGCAGAAGGAGAGGCCTAGCGGAAAGGAGGCTGCGTACCACCACCACAACAACTCGGGGGGCCCCATGATGGGCACGGGCAACTCGGCCCAGGGCCCCAACGAGGGCACCGCCTTCAAGCCCTTCTACAAGAGGTGAGTAGTTCACACTGCATTGCTGGAATTAATTTATTTTGGGCTATGATATCTATACTAATAATAAATCTGTAACCGAAATTTTTCTGGTAATTTTCGATTTTCCAAAAATAATTGGTCCTAACATATATAATTAACCACCCTGAAATCGAAAATCGCTTTTTTGTAATTTTTGTTTGTATGTCTGTCTGTCTGTTTGTATGTCTGTTACCTTTTCACGCGATAATTGCTGAACGGATTTCGATGAAAATTGGAATATAAATTAAGTTCGTTGTAACTTAGATTTTAGGCTATATTGCATTCAAAATATATTATTTAAAAGGGGGGTTATAAGAGGGCCTGAATTAAATAAATCGAAATATCTCGCTTATTATTGATTTTTGTGAAAAATATTACATAACAAAATTTTCTTTAAAAATAATTTGCGTTAAGTTTTATTCCTTGAAAAAGTTTGATAGGACTGATATTTAATGAGATAAATGAGTTTTAAAATAAAAATAACTGCCATCTAAGGCAGTGTCATGAATTAAAAAACAAATGACTTCGTCTATAAGGGGCCTTGGACAGCAACAATCGAAAGATATGAAAGATAGCCTACAGAGAATGTTTCTGTGTTTGTATGGTATGAAGTAATATCGGAAGCTAAATTAACCGATTTGTATAATTGATTATTATTTCACCATTGGAAAGTGTAGTTTCTCTATATGGACATAATACTATAATGTTATTACAGTAACTTCTGATATAATATAATATAATATAATATGTAATATTATATAATATAATTTAAGTTATTTGAAGGGTTCAGAACCATAGTGGGCCAAGCGCCATTTACTGAATACGTAGAAAACAAGGGTTAAAATTACGTTATTACCATAATTCAATGAAAACCTATAACAAGTAAAATAAAATATACACATTAAATCTAAATGATGTCAATCTTCATTAAACTATGGTTGCATGTAATAAAAATTAAGAAACATGTTAAAGGAATTGTCATTGCACCAAATGAGTGTTTCTGGACCAAAATGATCGCATTTTAATTATTTGGATGCAATTTAAATTAAGTAACATATTAAACGATTTATCCTTCTATCAAACACGAATGTTCCCTGGATCAAACGTCCTATTTTAATTAAGTAATTACTTTATATTTATTTCTAACGGGTGCAGCGGAGCGCACGAGTACGGCTAGTTATATAATATAATATTGTTTTATTAATTCAGTCTAATGGACATATCACAAATATAAAAGTCAATGACACTTACCCATGTGAGTGATCATTGTGTACTATACAAATATAAAAATTAAAAATTAAGCAAACGTTTTCGCCCATGGGCATCATCAGGCTTTTTTACATACAATATCTTGTACATATTGTCTCATATTGTGGAACGAATGATTAATCACAACCTTTTTAATAATGAAATAATAACTATTTAAAATTGACTTATGGTAATTAACATTCTAAAATTAATGTACAGATATGAAAATTTAATACATAATAATGATATAAAATTGTGGCTGCACTGCTGTGTGTTTAAATTATAACATCATAAAACTGTGAACATTCCTCTTTAAACTTCATAATTTCATTAATTGGATGTTTTGCTGCTAGTCTTGTCTCAGTGGTTCATTACTTGTTATGGTGAAATCAATCTGAAATATATTAGTTATTATGTAGAGAATCCTATATGACGCGATGTTAAAATTTATTAAATTGTTGTCGAAAATACTCACATTTTTATATTTGTATAGTACACAATGATCACTTACATAGGTAAGTGTCATTGACTTTTATATTTGTGATAGGGTAAACTAGGGTCTGTTGGACAGTCGGGCATGTTGGACACTCTGTTCTTTAACGTGTTACCTCGCCACTTGTGGGCACCACATTCTGCTAGAAGTCAATGACGGAAGTAGCCACGAGTGGGGCTACTTCCGTCATTGACTTCTAGCAGAATGTGTGGTGAGGTAACACGTTAAAGTGCAGAGTGTCCAACATGCCCGACTGTCCAACAGACCCTAGTTTACCCTATGTCAATTAGACTGAATTAATAAAACAATATTATATTATATATCATATTATATTGACTATCTGAACATTTCAACATGCTTTCTAAGATTATTTTGGGCTAGATTAGATTACATTGGATATGTTTATATTGACAAACGAAACACTGCAAAGACTGACGAACACTACTGACGCAGCAGAACGAGCCACGGCAACGAAGTGGACCTGGGGGGGGGGACATGTGGCGAGACTACATCAGACAAGATGGACCCATGCAGTCACGATGTGGGACCCCTACGTCGGAAAGAGAGGACAGGGAAGACCACAGTTCAGATGGTCTGACATGTTTACCAAAGAGGCGGGGAAACAATGGTCGAGGACAGCAAAGAACAGAGTTTTGTGGAAAGAACTAGGGAAGGTCATTGTAAATAGATAACGTAATCAGTGTTAAGATATTGTAAATAGTAAAGTCAGTATTAGTGAAAGTGTAAGATAAGTTTTGTAAATAGTAAAGTCAGTGTTGAGGAAGTGTCAGGTAAATAGTGTAAATAGCAATCAGTGTTTGTCAAAGTGCCGGTGTCAGTATAATATGTGTAGTGCAAGAAAAAAATGAACAAAGAACAGAGTGCTGAGACTAGTTAAAGTCTGACAGGGTTATTAACCATGCCACAAAAGTAGTATACACGACAAACTCGCCTAGATTGGCTCACCAAGCGAGTACACTTGAGCCATTCCTGTCGAGGGGGTTCTAGCCCCATCACAGGAGGCCTGTGCCCAACATGGGACATCATGGCTAAAATTAATTAATTAATTCATTCATTCATTCATCCTTTTTATATTGGATTACCTGAATGTACATAGTACTGGGTGCATAAAAACAGCTGACGGAAGAAAAATGGATACCCTATTAACTCAGAAATTATTGGGGGTTTTAAAATGTTCTATTTCACTGGATGTTTATTCATCCCTGTTAAATAACTGATCATCAGTAATTTTTACATAGGCTACTGATTAGAAAACTATAAGTTAAGATTTATTATAAACCTCATATTTTTAAAATGAACTTTCAGCCATTTTATTTGTTTGAAGACTAACTATTTAATAAAGTTTAACAGAAGTAAACCCACAACATCGCAGTATTGTCTGAATTATGCAAATATAAGGGGTAGTTTTGAAGAGAATGGGACATAGCCTATATATTGAAAAATTACTTTTGGGTAGGCCTAAATCGAGCTTAAAGTAAACATTTTCTAAGAACAGAAATTAACAAGTACAGCATTAAAAATAGTATATTTCTAAACCGTAAATATTCGATTATTTTAGTAAATCCAACACCAGATTAAGCAGAATGATCCATATATTCAGACAATGAAAATCAAAATTTCAAAATTTGTTTTCTTTTTTTTTTACTTGGTTATTTAACGACGCTGTAGGTCTATCAACTACGAGGTTATTTAGCGTCGGTGGAATTGGTGATAGAGAGATGATATTTGCCGAGATGAAACCAAGGATTTGTCATAGATTACCTGACATTTGCCTTACGGTTGGGGAAAACCTCGGAAAAACCCAACAAGGTAATCAGCCCAAGTGGGAATCGAACCCGTGCCCCAGCGCAACTCCGGATCGGCAGTCAAGCACCTTAGCTACGTCGGTGGCCAAGTTTGTTAGTTGGACCCTTTTTCACTAGTAGGCTATAATATTTCGTTAATAATAGAATTGATGGTTAGGTTGGTAATATTGAACCATTAGCTACATAGATCATGACTTTCGTTTCGGTGAAGTGAAGATGTCAACAATTGATGTAATGTTATTGACTTGCTAATAACATTATACTAGTCATTCATTAAGTGTTCTGCCCAGGGGCAGGTCTTTCACTACAAACCCAGCTTTCTCCAATATTTCCTATTTTCTGCCTTCCTCTTCATTTCCTCATATGATCCACATATCTTAATGTCGTATATGATCTGATATCTTCTACCTCGAACTCTTCTCCCGTTCACCATTCCTTCCAGTGTATCCTTCAGTAAGCAGTTTCTTCTCAACCAGTGACCCAACCAATTCCTTTTCCTCTTCGTGATCAGTTTCAGCATCATTCTTTCTTCACCCACTCTTTCCAACACAATTTCGTTTCTTATTCTGTCTGTCCACTTCACACCTTCCATTCTTCTCCATAGCCTATCCACATTTCAAATGCTTCTATTCGCTTCTCTTCACTTCGTCGTAATGTCCACGTTCCTGCCCCATAAAATGCCACACTCCACGCAAAAGAACTTCACTAGTCTCTTCCTTAATTCTTTTTCCGGAGGTCCGCAGAAGATGCTCCTTTTTCTATTAAAAGTTTCCTTTGCCATTGCTATCCTCTTTTTGACTTCCTGGCAGCAGCTCATGTTATAGCTTATAGTACACCCCAAGTATTTGAAGCTGTCCACTTGCTCTACTGCCTCATTTAGTATTCGCAAGTTTACCTTCTTTATTTTTCTTACGACAACCATGGTCTTCGTCTTATTTGCATTTATCTTCATCCCATACTGCTCACAGCTGTCATTTAGCTTCAGTAGCATATACCTTAGTATCGTCTCCTCTTCTGTTAACAACACCATATTATCATCAAATCTTATACACTTTATTCTTTTTCCTCCTATTTTTACTTCTCTCATATTCTGAAAACAGTTCTTCACCAAATCTTCCAAGTAAATGTTGAACAGGGCACATGATAAAGGGCATCCTTGTCGCACTCCTCTCCCTATTTCACTTCCTTCATGCATTTATTCTATCCTGACTTTGACTCATTGTTTTATATATAGGTTACTGAACAGCTTCCTTTCTTTCCAATCCAAACTTATTTTCTTCGGAATGTCTATCAGTTTGTTCCAATCCACTGTGTCAAACGCCTTTTTTCTTGATCCACAAGTACTATAATATATACTTCTTTATTCTAATCTAGGTATATTCGCCGATTGTCCGTAATAGTCCAATTGCATGACTTGTACCTTTTCCTTTTCTGAAGCCAAAGTGCTCTTCTTCCAACTGTTCTTCCATCTTAGAATATAAACGTCGATTCAGTATTTGCAGAAGAATCATCACCGAGTGCTATATCAGGCTGATAGTCCTGAACTCCTTACATTTCTTGGTATTATTTTTCTTCGGTACTGGCAGCAACACCGTCTGCGCAATATCACCTTTCTCATATATTTCGTAGCACACACACACACACACACACACACACACACACACACACATATATATATATATATATATATATATATATATATATATATATATATAAATCCCACAAGGGCAGCTGCCTTCAGTAAGGGTTGCCAAAAGACACAGCATACTAAACAAATAAAATAAAAATAAACATTTGCGTTATCACTATTTACGATGTTTATTTTCAAATGGAAGCTACCCTTGGGAAAGTACTTTTATTTAATAATTATTAGTAATCAAGTAGAATATAAGGAAATTTAGGTGTACAGGTGATTACGTAAAATCTAAACAGAATATTTCATTGCGTCTATAGCAATAATTTTCAAAATATTTAAAGAAATTCCAAAAGACTGAGAATTTTGGAATTGTTCCCCTTGCTCCGAACAATAGGCCAAATACTTCAATCTGTCCTTGTATATGAAAATAATCTCTAAAGTATTGAATTGTAGGGTCATAGATGGTCTTCTTTTCTTCATGTACTGCCACAGGTTGTTCAACTGCAGTTTCAAAGCTCACGATGGGATCGATGACAATTGCTCTGTCATTTCTTCTATCAAATGCAATGATGTAAACTCGCCGAGAACTTCCATTTTTGCAAGGCAGTGGACTTCTTGGTGGACCTCGTAGAAGGAAGGAAGACTTTTAGCAATAAGTTCTCGTATTGCATGGTGTCTAGTATTCCAGATGAGAGTTCCATGTTGGTAGAATCCCAGGATGTGGGGTAAGGTTTCTATCTCAGTGCACTGGGAGCCATCCTGAGACCGACCTGGCATGGCACGTACGTTTTACACTTGTCCTATCATTTTAATTGCCTCCTTCCACTCGGATACAGAGAGACCATCCCTTGTTTTTATCCAACGGTTAGCTGGCGTGTATTCCTCAAATAATGCCACACCTCTGCCTTTCTGCTTGAGTGTGCACCATTTTTTGTATTCCTCATCTCTTAATATATTTCTCAGCGTTGTACTAGTGATTTCTTTAGTCACTGCAAGCAATTGTTCTCTTTTTATGCCCAATTTATTAAGACAGTTACTAGCCTCGGCTTCTAGATTTCTTGATGCATTAACATGACAGTTATTGATGGTTTTCAATGTAAGGCAGTTATTATACCGTTGAATGTAAGGTTCCCACGTGACTCGAAATAATCCAAAGCCTTTAACTTTAGGGGAACTATATATCATGTGATCTGGTGTGTTCATGCGGCAGATCTAAAATTTGTTTCAAAGAAGATTTCAGGAGCATATCAGGAGCTTCTTGTCTTCACCCAATAATTTCACTAATTCAATGGGAATTCCATCAATTCCTGTTGCTTTCACATTCTTCATTTCCCTAAGCAATAGTTCAACTTCTTCTCTGTATTCACTCTAAGTCCAAAATAAAATGGCACCTTGTAACACTTTTGGTATTCTTATTCGAACAGAACATTCACATGTCTTGCTCAAAGTGGCGATCATTAGAATTAATGCATAATGATTACATTATTTGAATATGCCCTAGATCGTCGTAGTGTTCCCTATATGGGTGTACAGACTCTATGTTCTCCGGAGATGTTGTAACATTTCGATAGACAGCATACTTGATCGCTCCCCTAAGAAAATAAGTAGTGAAATAATGTCAGGAGAACGAGCAGGCCAACTAACTGGTTCTTCACGTCCAATCCACCTACTACGTTATTTTTGGTCCAGATCACGACGGGCTCATTATGTGCTGGGCATCCGTCATGCTCGTATCACATAACCATTCTGTTCCTCAAAGATACCAGTGTGGTCTTCAAAAGATCCGGAATAATGATTCTTAAGAATCTTGCGTGTCATCTGCCATTTAGGGTACCATTTATAAAACAAGGCGCGACAACGGTATGGTGCATAGTGTAATTTTATTTCAGAATTGCAGTAAATAGGCTGCGTACACTACGAGTTTCATATTTTTTGCACTTCTCATTGTTTTATATATTATGATACAATTTAAAATGCTTCGATTTGTCATATAGGCTAAGTCTATGGTGTCTTTAAATATAAAGATATTACTCATATCTCCTTAACGGACAAAGTTACAAGAAAGATATATCCATAGTATCAATAATTCCCCATTGTAAAAAAAAAAAAAAAAAAAAACTTATGTTTAAAACAGTTCATCTGTCGCCTGAGAAAAAAATTGGGAGAGCAAAGTAAATAGACATTCTGTATGTTTAAAGAAATTTCAGCTTTTCTCATACGCGTAAATTTGTTTGAATTTAGAATTGTTTTGTAACTTACACATTACATACTTTGTGCGAGATCGTGCGTATTTGCTTGGTTTCCGCACAAAACCAATCCGCGGAAAGTCTAAAATTCCACATTCAGTATTCCCAACCTAACACACATAACAATTTCCCTCTACTTACCGCTTAAGTGACATATTGATTTTACTGCTTTAGGCTTTTAACATATTATTTTTAGAGACGTTCAATATAGTAATAATTATAAATTGGAAACTTACCACTGCAATTTCACCTAAATTGCACTGTTAATTATTGTTTTGAAATATTTGCAAAAATTAAGTAAACTCTACAACTCCACTAAAGTTACTGCATTCATGATGCAAGTAACATTAAAGAAGCCGTGAAAAAATCAACAAGATTCCAGACTCATCATAGATTGGGGGAAAAAAAGACAGACGTATACCACGGCCTGCTGGAGTATATTAAACACAGAAAACATTTTAAAGCAACAATGTTGAAGATAGATATTTTTGTTTTGCAAATTTGCCGTCATTGAACAGAAACCAAGATGGAGATTTCATTGCAACTAATTAGAAGTTCCTCTTTCAGGTATGTAATAAACGATCTTCGCACAACTACGTTTCGCTTTTTCAAACTTTTCCTCGAACATGAAAACATCAACTTACCGCTCTTGTAACGCAAATTACTATTATAGTAGTTACTCTCTGCAAAATAGTTTGAAACATAAGATATAATACGTCTTATTATAAAATGGCTGTTTTTGATATCCTACACAGATTTGCCTATCGTTCTCCTCAAAGAATAATTTTTTCCATGGCAAAAATTACTTAGACTTTAGAAATACCTCGACTTATTCAATATTTTTTTGTACATGGATTTTGTCTCTGTGCTGCATGCTTATATCCCGCAGATAGTACTTTGTGCCTATAGATATAAATATAACAAGATAACATAATTCCGCAATTAAAGAACAGCAAATTATGGTACTAGAAGATTGTAGCGTCACATAATGATAAACAAGTAAGTAGTTACTTGGCTTAGTTTCCGATTAATAACATAAATATGGTACTAATTATGCAGTTCTTCATAAGAGCTAATGACTTCAAATCTGGGTACCTGAATAAATCGAGTGCAGTGGTTTTTCAAATTAACATGGGGGCATAGGTAAATACCGTGCCAGCCATTACAACTCATTCGTCAGGATTCATCCCTGATTGATTGATTGATTGATCCCGCAACAAAACAGGTCTTAACACTATCTTGTAGTATATGCTGTAATTGGGTGACCTATAATATATCACTTTAAAATTGGTCCTAGCTAAGATAAGCTACAAAAATAGTCTCTACACAATATAATATTGTCCCACAACCGGGAACTCATCCGTAGACGGTGATGCGGCATGCTTGGGTGCTGACGATGCAGATAGATGATCTGTTTTGTTGCGGAGTTATGTCATATTATTCTTCCCTCTGACCATAAAATATGCCATTCCGAAATACTGAGGCACATATGTGCGTTGACCCTTAAATTGATAAAACTTCATTTCTCACACTAGTTTATTAAACCGTGTCGGACTGTAAAGAAAACACACTACCGCAATGTCCATATTTTATATGTTGTACAATATTATAGTGTTGTGAAATTTTGGGTTGAACTTAATTTTCCTGCCAATTTTTTTTCTGTTGTTCTATTAAAATTATAGCCTATTAATCTGTTGTATCCTATAAGATACTTTGTCAATTTAAGGGTTAATGTTAAAATTTCTTCAGTATTCTACCCAAGGGCGAGTCTTCCACTGCAATCCGAACTTTCTCCAATCTTTCCTATTTTCTCCCTTCCTCCTTGTCTCCTCATATGACCCATTTATTTTAGTGTAGTCTATCATCTGATATCTTCTTCTGCCCCGAACTCTACTCTCGTTCACCATTCCTTCCAGTACATCCTTCAGTAGGCAGTTTTTTCTTAGCCAGTAACCCAACCAATTCCTTTTCCTCTTCCTGATCAATGTCAGCACCATTCTTTCTTAACACATTCTTTCCAGCACAGCTTCGTTTCTTGTTCTGTCTGTCCACTTTCTCAAGTTCCATTCTTTTCCACATCCACATTTCAAATGCTGCTTCTATTCGGTTCTCTTCACTTCGTCGTAATATCCATATTTCTGCCCCATACAATGCCACACTCCATACAAAGCACTTCACTAGTCTCTTCCTTAGTTTTCTTTTACCAGAAGTTCGCAGATGATACTCCATTTTCTATTAAAAGCTTCCTTGGCCACTGCTAACCTCCTTTGAACTTCCTGGCAGCAGCTCATGTTAAAGCTTATTTTATTATTTTTTTCTCTGTGAGGTTGGGAGGGGAACGTCTCTGTGCACCGCGACCTGAGGTCTATTGTGCGCCCCTGGGATGAGTTGCAAGCCCACCGACCCCGCCTACGCCGAACCGACCTAACCGCTAATACCTTAACAATCAGTCCCGCCATTCTTCCAAATCCGTGTACCATTCCACCCCAACACCCCCCACATTTCCCCTTCAAGCGATCTGAGGTGTAAGCCCCCTCTCCCGTCGGTAGGGGATGTTACTGTTTATAGTACACCCCAAGTATTTGAAGCTGTCCACTTGCTATACTGCCTCATTTAGAATTCGCAAGTTTACCTTCTTTATGTGTATCGACTATGAATGAGGTCTCGCCCACCTCATTGCATATTACATGACTAGTGTGAACTAGTCAGTTTGTTTTATTACCATTAAGTACGAGAAAAATTCGTACCGGCACCGGGAATCGAACCCAGGACCTCTCAGCTGTGCGCGCTGAGTGCTCTTAACCAACTGAGCAGATGATACTTCTTTATTTTTCTTTCTATGACCATGGTCTTCATCTTATTTGCATTTATCTTCATCCCATACTGCTCACAGCTGTCATTTAGCTCCAGTAGCATATCCCTTAGTATCATCTCCTCTTCTGCTAATAACGCCACACCATCAGAAAATTTTATGTACTTTATTCTTCTTCCTCTTACTATCACTCCTCCCATGTTCTGGAAACAGTTCTTCACTAAATCCTTTAAATAGATGTTGAATATGGTAGGTGATAAAGGGCATCCTTGACGTACTCCTCCCCTACTTCACCTCCTTCTGACATTTCTTCTCTTATCCTGACTTTGACTCTTTGTTTCATACTTACTTACTTACTTACTGGCTTTTAAGGAACCCGGAGGTTCATTGCCGCCCTCACCAAAGCCCGCCATCGGTCCCTATCCTGAGCAAGATTAATCCTTTCTCTATCATCATATCCCACCTCCCTCAAATCCATTTTAATATTATCTTCCCATCTACGTCTAGGCCTCCCGAAAGGTCTTTTTCCCTCCGGTCTCCCAACTAACACTCTATATGCATTTCCGGATTCGCCCATACGTGCTACATGCCCTGCCCATCTCAAACGTCTGGATTTAATGTTCCTAATTATGACAGGTGAAGAATATACAATGCGTGCAGTTCTGTGTTGTGTAACTCTTATTTGAAGGCTTCATAACAAGCTGTTTTTTACGGTGATGGGTTGTTAGCCCTTCGCCCGACCCCCAAGCTGAAGGACCACCCCTCATCGGCTGTCCGTTACTGCTTATTCAATATATTCACAGCTATATTTTGACTCGTCGTTTCATAATGCTACAAATTTTCTAGCAAGTCCTCATAGTAATCTAGAGGATACAACAGCTTAATAAGCTATATGCTATAATTTTAATAGAAAAATAGAAAAAAAAATTGGTAGGAAAATTTAAATTTCACAATACTATAATATTGTACAACATAATAATGTGGACATTGCGATAGTTGTTTTCTTTACGGTCCGACACGGCTTAATAAACTAGTGTGGGAAATAAAGTTTTGCCAAATACCTTACTATAATAATACCGGACAGCTAGCAGTTTTGCGTGCGAACGACGCTGGTGCTGCCACGTAGGCGGCCGGTGTGGAGATACTCGCGAAACAAGCTGTAATCAACTGCAACTGTTGCTGGGCTAGTTAATAGTTTTATTAAAATGTCAGGGTGTATGTGTGCTGTTTATAATTGCTACAATTACAGCATTACAAATTGCTCCAAATCGTACTTTCGATTTCCGACAATTCATAAAACGTGAGTTAACAAAATTCGTTATTAGGCCTAATGCCTTTGTCTCTGTGTTGATAGAACAATAGAAATTAGCTTTTTTATTTAGGCCTAATAAATGAATAGAAGTTAAAATATAATATTGGAAATTTTAAGGTTTTAGCAAATTAAGTTTTATTGTTGTCTACATGCCTTACTAATAATTATTACAAGCATCAGAATACTACCATTTTTATTTTTGCAGTTGTCAGCAATGGGTATAATATACCCATAATGCTTTATATTATAAAGCATTATTGTAAATTCATTCCTAACGTCAGAACTGAGTTTGTCTCACTAAAGCAAAGAAAAAATATGTAGCAATTAATTACGGAAAGTAATATTAAGTATGCAATATTCTCATAATATGCCGCTGTGATAGGCTATAAGGTAATCATTTTACATTAAATACTGTTCAACATTTCTTAAGTGTTTCATATATAATTCCACATTAGTAACTCACGTTTTAAACAATAGTCCGAAACCCGCTATGTTAATATTTGTATATGTTGACGTAATTCCATCCCGCTCCGCTAGATGTCAGGTCCGCGATATTTCGCACTCACGCCAATACTGCTAGTATACAGCTGTCCGGTATTATTACAGTAGGCCTAAGCAGAGTGCTGCATTGGAGTTAAATCGCTCGCTTGAACTCGGTCGAGTGTCGCACCCTCGAGTAAGATAAGATCGGTCGTGATACGCTCGTAAGGTCATCTCTCCGACATGTCTTATCTTGTATGGAAGGCGACAGATCAGATACACATAGCCTATGTTTTGCTCACACGGTAAAAATAAGGCTTTATTTTCTGCATTTATGACAAACGTTTAATGGAACAGTCAATGGAACGTACCAAAACAGGAACATGAAGTTATAAATAAAATAGTATGAAAAACTTCGACATACAGTTATTATTGCTAATTAATAATTATTCAATATTTGATTTACCACATATATAATGTGATAGGTCCATACATAGTGTTCCGCCTATATACTGCGACAATGTAGAAACGTTTTACAAAATATTATTGATATAGCAGTAGATTAATAGCAATATTAGTACAGAGATAACGTCACAGAAAATATAATAAAACTAATAATCATGCTACACAATTGTTATAAACGCAAAGATTGATACACTAATTATTAGAGATTATTATTATTATTATTATTATTATTATTATTATTATTATTATTAGAAACCTTGATACAGTTCTTGCATTATCGTGATTGTGTTCTCCGTTTATAATAATTACATTTACATCCAATAACATCTATCAGATGTGGCAAAAACAAAATCACTCCTGTGGGGGGGGCCCCATTTACCTACAACATTTATATTACATTTTAAAGCAAGTTTTGTAGTTGTACTATGGAGAGGATAGTTAAACACTGCAAAGTTTTGAAATGATAAACATCTATGATGTTACTACACAGTTCATCACTGTAACAAGAACGGCTTATACCGACTCTCGTGGCTCCGACTTAAAGAACGCAGAACTTTACACTCTTTGTCTTTACTCTTTCGAATTCTGCACACCTCAACACCAAATTACCTTTCGTCTCGTTTCTCTTATCTATACTCTAACCACGACGTAAATACCAGATCACTTATCTGTGGCACGCTAAATATACCTCTTCATAGAACATCTTGTTATTCCTCATCTTTTACAATATCCACCTCGCGTCAATGGAATTCCTTGTCACAAAGTATTAGGGGCTGCAAGACAACAAACACCTTTAAGAACAGCTTAAAAGATAACCTTATTAGCATTTCACTCCAATCATATTGATTTAAACTATCACTGACTACACTGTTACTTTTCTCTTTAGACATCATCCTGATTGTGCTGTATTTTCAAAATTGTCTCATAATAATCTCTTTCTATTATCTAATATCATTTGAAATATATTAACATTCTATGTATTTTAGTTTAATTCTTCTACACAGTTTATTTCAGTGTTTAATTAATAGTTCATAGTATTTTATTGTTTAATTCGTAAATAACTCTTGTATACATGTAACTCTCATCTAAATCAAATTGTTGAATTCTTTGTAAGTTCATGCATATGTATATATAGTTTTTGCTGGTTGAGTGGAAGAGAAGGCCTTACGGCCTTAACTCTGCCAGCTAAAATAAATCATTATTATTATTATTATTATTATTATTATTATTATTATTATTATTATTATTATACCGTTCGAGGATTTATCCCTCGTGACAATTTTACCCGTCATGCATGTGCGCTACCTATCGGATTATGCTATGAACTATTTGGCGCTCGAGCGAAAACGTCCGATGCAGACCTCTGATAGTAAGATTTTGGTTTTGCCAATTGAAGGGTTAAGCCACTCTTGCATTATATTGTCTCCCAGCAGCGGCAATTGCATTACATTGGGATTTGTTTCTTGTGGTTGCAGTTCCCAACCCATGGGCGGAGGATTCGTGTCGCCGGTGTAATGGGCCCGCGAGCACGCATGCGCCGTCGTCGGTGTGGATCACTGCTCGCCTCTCTCAGGTAATTATCACTTCGCCTAATGAAGAGCGCCATTACGCGAACAATGACGAGGCCTGATGGGGGCGCCTGTAATTAGACTGCCTGCATGCACACTCTCTTTTCTTAATTCCACATCGAGTTTGTACCTCAACGCCAAACTGCTAATTTCTTCGTAGAGAAGGGCGAAGTTGGGCTCTTGGAAGTACCTGTTTGTTTCTTAACTCGACACGTGAAATATGTAGGGGTGTCCAGACATTTATACATACACAGAGTGTTTCGGTTTTAGTGTTTAGTTAATTGAAGGCGGTAGTTCTAAACATACTTTAATACTTTATATATATAGGGACATCATTTTATTTTTACCAACATTTTTAACATTAACCTGGCTATACTCGGAAACACTGTTGCCCCCTTCCATTACAGGAGTTTCATGTTACTAGTGCAATATGTAAACAAATCATTTTACTAGGTATAGGAGGAGAGAAAAGTAGTGTATCCATTGATGTTGTAGGGAAATACGATATTACGATTTTCAGTTTGATCATCACTTTTACGGAATTTATCAAAATACAGTAGAGTAGTAACATTTTTTTTTTTTTCAAAAACTCAACTTTTCAGGCGGCTATGTTCGTTGTGTAGTGTCTACTTTATTTAGCATATTAATTATTGATGTTAACATACAATATAGAGAGTGCATTTAAATTGAGGGGGTCATAAGTAAAGGGCTGTAAGTGCACTTAAGTTACTTTTGAGAAAATGGGGTTTAAATATTTAAGCTTTCGTAAAATCGGTGAAATTTTTATTTAAATTTTAATGTGTGATGAGATTAAAATATCCCTTTGTCACTAAAAATTTAGATACTTTAACTTACACTGGATGCACTTAACTCATGTTATTACAAATGTCACTAGCATTCCTTTGCTTCTAGCCACCTCAATTCAAAAAAAGCTAATCTGAATTTTTAAACAAGTTGCTGAAAATGGTTGCCATTCATTACAATGCAGGCTTCAATTCAGTACGCATATTATTAAAAACATTTTGAAGCATATTCTCTGAAATTGAATTTATCGTTTCTTGAATATAATTTTTAGTACGATATTATTAATATAGGTTCTTTCTTCTATAGAAAACGCAATCATATGTATGAAACACACTATACACTGCAGTGTTTACTTCACTGCTTGAAGACTTCGAATGCAACAGCGGCCGTAAGTTTGTGTGTCTGACGGGAGCAAGGACATTAGTGAAGGGGTGAGAGTGAGGTACATTCAGAAATGCAGGTACAATAAAAATGCAAGTAAAAATAAAATGATGTCCCTGTATATACACAATTCCACAATTTGGGACATCTGGCCGAAATCTACGGCTGACCATTAGGATCCAGAATACAAAGCAGAGGTTAAATTAAAAATACAGTATGATTGCGGAGAGAATACAGAACAATGATAAATTTAAAAATAAAGTACAATTTGATTTCGGAGAAACATGAAAGTACAATGAAGGAGTAATGAAATGAAGTAAAAAAATTACATAGTATTATACAGGGACATCATTTTATTTTTACTAACATTTCTAATATTAACCTGGCTATACCTTTGGATCAATGGTTGATACCCCCTTCCACGACTAGAGTTCGATGATACTGGTCTAATAAAAAAAAATCACTTTACTAGGTATAGGAGGGAAGAAAAGTAGTTCAACCATTTACGTAAACTAGGAAATATCTCGCTTTTGAGTTTGATAATTTTCATTAGGTTTTTGTTTAATCAAAATACAGTACAGTATTTACAATGAGTGTTTTTACTCACGAACTGAGCTGTCCATACGGACGTATTCATTATGCAGTGTATATCATACTGACTACAACACATTAGCGTACACTGTAGAGGATGAAGTTAAATTGAAAAATAATCATAATATGGATATTTAAACACATTTTCAAAATCGTAGCCTTTCATTTCGATACAGGCTTCATTTCGAATGTGTGTAATTCCAATTACCAGTTTCGTCCTTCGCACTTGTAACTCATGTTGAAATAATTCTATACCTACTCTCAGAGTACCTTACGTACTGTAAATTCAATCTTTACTTCTGCACGATTCGAAAAGATAAAATTACTCAGACATGCTATCTACTGTCCGTCCAAGTGGTTATGTCGCAGGTTCGCAGAAAGGGGGGAAATCACGTGACAGTTAATTACTTAACGAGGCCCTTTTATTTAAGTTATTTTAAACAGTTGTAGGGTATAATATTACGTAGATGTTCAATTCCTAACAGAAATTAATGTTCTCAGAAAAGAGCTAAGACAGCCCAGCCACTAGCCTTTACAGAGAGGCGAATAGAAGCAGGTGGGGAAAACCGAAATGCGAAGTAGGCAAATGGATGACAGTATCTGTGCGAAAATGATGCAATATTGAAAACTCTTTCGTCACTGGAAAACGCGAACATATTTTTGGAACGTACTGTTTACTATGACCGTAAGGCTACTATGACTGTATATGCGGTCTTGGATCTGTGTGGAGGGCGGTTGAACTTCATTAGTAGAAGGGGTGGGAGTAAAGTACATTTAAAAACTCAGGTACAATAAAAATTGAAGTAAAAATAAAATGATGTCCCTGTACAAGTGATTGTGTAAAATGGACAATGAATCTCTCAATACCATTAGAAAAATTTTGTTAATGTCCTCATTTGAAAATTTAAGAGAAAGGAGAATGGTTTTGGTTAACTTAAATGAAGTTCCCCTAGCGCCAAAAAGAAGTCCTTTCACTTCCCACATTTTTAATATTCATTTTGTATCCCTCACTGAAGTGAGGAATACAAGGTTGTAAATAGACTTCTTTTCATCGTTAACGTTATTGGCTTGTTGATCATCCTTCTCAAATATATGTTCTCAACACATGTTATATGAATCAATGGTTTTGAAATGGGAATAAATCCACAACGCCAAAAAAAATGAATAATAATTTTTTACAAAAAAAAAGCCGCCCTAAATAAGGGTTCGAATAGATCGGTCTACTAATCAATTCATAAAGAATAATCATTAAAACCAATTGTGTGACAATTTGAATGGAAAAAGAAAACATTAAGATAAATTATACGAAAACATAAGAAATCATTTACAATAAAATTTTGTTGGGTAACAAAAGATTACTAACTATAGCTAAGGATGATTTTAACACATGAGATCCTATGGCATCAATCGTTGCATCAGAAATTTTAAATTGTTTAAGTTGATTTAAATTTTCTCGTGGGATCGTGCCACGGGCACCGAACATGAGCCCAAAAACTGTCCAATGTGTGGTGTGGTATTTTGCTCCAAGATGCTGACAACAAGGCTTATATATGACTTGTTTTTCACGACACACCTCTCATGCATCTCGAAACGGATTGTGGGATCAAGAATGACAGCCTTATCCTTCTGCCGATCAATTATGATGATATCAGCACGTCTAGTAGAGCCATCAGATGAGACGCATTTTAATAAAAAGCTCATTCATTGTCTCCCCCATCCTTGGTTGGCAAATCGCATATCTCGTCATAAAAGGGTAGATGTTCATCTGGGATATACTTTTTCAGTTGAACGATGTCCTCAATTTTGTTTTTGTTTATTGCACACTTATCATTGTATGACGTCCTGTTTAGCTAGTTTAAAGTGATTGAACGTCAGTTTGTTAATAAATTCATAGGTCTTCAATACACCTTCAGCGCCTTTCTCGCATTCAAACTTCGAAATCTGTAACTCTACTTTATTCCTTTTTGGAATTATCTTTCCTAAGGATTCTGTGGATAAAATTTTCTTCTTGTAAAATTTTTTCCACCAAGCTTTATAATCAACAGTAAAGCTTTCTTCATGTAATACACTAGTAAATTTGCCATGTGGTACTGTGGGTCTGGCAGTGATTCACTATACGTCCACCATGTAGCGCCAGTCATTTGCAGGGAGCGCATTTTCGTTCCCAAACAAGTTCGAGAAGTTATAGGTTAGTATATCCTGGCCGTTCAGAGTTGAAACTCTAACCTTAAATGCTTACTTCAGGACGCTACGAAAGATATAGTTCGGTACATAATAATAATGGAGCATGACAACTGTAAGTGGGATTACTACTGAATTGAAATGGTCTGACCAGCTACTTTTTAACCACATAAACGCACTAAAACTTCGAAACTAGCACTCTACAAAATATTAGTGCTATATACGACAGGAAATATAATTAGATAATAACACTGCATATAGAATGTTAGTTGGGAGGCCGGAGGGAAAAAAGACCTTTGGGAAGTCCGAGACATAGATGGGAAGATAATATTAAAATGGATTTGAGGGAGGTGGGATATGATGATAGAGCCTGGATTAATCTTGCTTAGGCTAGGGACCAATGGCGAGCTTATGTGAGGGCGGCAATGAACCTCCGGGTTCCTAAAAAGCCAGTAAGTAATTATTATTATTATTATTATTATTATTATTATTATTATTATTATATAAATTTCCGTGAACATCTCGAAATCGGTTGCTTTCAGCTTTATTCTTTTCACCATTATTTCACAATAGTCGTAGCATCGCCTTGTGGTCCCAGATTCATCTCTCGTTAAGCTGGAAAGTTAAATAACTATAGGCCTATATGTGTTTGTGAACTCGAACCTTGGACAGGTCAAACAGCTCGTCTGCGCTTTACGCTGGGAGTCGAGCCTGCCTTCGTGTGAATCTTCCCATTTGGTCGCTTTGGTATCTTCACACGTACAAACAAGTTGCTGTGCTCAGCCATGCGTGGCGTGGAACCAGCTTCCATCTTCCCATAGCCAAAGACGCGCAGTCCAAACCTTGCAATACCCTTACGACTTCGCAGACTTGTGGACCGAAAACTGCCCAGATACTAAATACTACTACTACTACCACTACTACTACTACTATTACTACTACTACCTACTACTACTACTACTCAGTGGCGTAGCATGAAATTTTGAGCAGGGGAAGCTAAGTCAAGTTGTCTTTCATGTACATATGAGAAAACGTATTACAAAAATATAGTTTTAAAATAAATAATAGTCAATGTCAAGTCAGCAGTCGAAGATTGGTTGGAACCTCGTCGAAGATTGGTTGGAACCTCGTCGAAGATTGGTTGGAACCTCGTAAGTGACATCAATAAGGCATGACCTGAAATGGTACGTAGTAAAATATGATTTCACTGTTTATGCATACAGTATCTCTAACAAATATACACTTATACGTATAACATTAGCTCACTCCCTGTCAATATTAACGGTCAATAGATGCAGTATTACTATCATTACGTAAGTATGCGTCTGTGTTTTGGTTATGTCCTCCATTGACAGCAAGGGAGTCGGTCATTTGTTTTCTAACTCACACTTTTGTTCGTTAAGTCAGTCTTGATAATAGAATTGTTCTAAAAAAAATTCAAGTAAATTAGTGTCAGGAACTGTTATTTCGCTCATTATTTATTATATCAGCCACAATGCACACTAACACTTCAACTGAACACAACTGACGAAAAGGGATAACTCGGAAACTAAATTATTTTGAATGTAAAAGCTAGCTTTTGCGAGCCTTGCGACCAGGGTTGTTTAGTTAGAAAGGGATGGAAAATCTGCGGGGTGGATTACACAGAAGAAACCAGTCTGCTTGGAAGCTGGTGTGTGCAGGCTTCTTGTTTACTGCTGCATCACGAATCATCTTGAGCTGCCGCATCACAATATTTAACGCATAAATATAAACTCTATTAAAATTAATAAATAATTTTGTTCAAAAACTGCTGGTTATTATGAAATTATTATTAACTGGGGAAGCTGAGCTTTTTAGCTTACATTGACGCTACGCCACTGCTACTACTACTATTACTACTACTACACTGCTAGTACTATTAGGCCTACTACTATACTGCTAGTCAGTGGCGGCTCGTGGGTATTGACTTAAGGGGGGCTGCATACAAAAATAAACCAAGCAACTTACTTAATTTAAAGATTAATTCCATGCGCCTTGTCTTGTAAGTTGTGTTTAAATGAGGCAGGCTAATGTCAGTAGATTTACTGGCATTTAAAAGAATCCTGCGGGACAAAATTCCGGCACACCGGTGACGTTGATATAAACCCTGCAGTTGCGATCGTAGTTAAATAAATCATAATTTAATTTTTTATATGCAGATTTGAACCTTAGAAATATCTAACTGGCGATGTTGTAGTTGGTTGTGTGTGTGTGTGTATATATATATATATATATATATATATATATATATATATATATATATATGATACATCAATAAATGAAAAAAATAACTGAGCCAGAAATTTAATTCAGGATATTCAAGAGTACGCACCAGAGCGCTTCCCTCATTTATTGTGATGTTATTAAATTTTTCAGATTCCATTATGGTTTGAAAACATTCTAGCAATGGCTCCTTCTTCTCATGAACAACATTTACTGTTCTTATTTTAAATCCATCTTGTTGCCCCAGCTGATGGAATTGTCTTTCAAACACATTAATCTAATACAGACTGTGTGGAGATCGAGAGAAGAAAGCAGGGATACAGGATAAATTAGCAAAAAATATGCGAGCCTTTTTATTTTGTTTAGCGGCTCTTTCCATTATGAGATTCAACTGATGGGCACTTAATTTCACATTTCTCCTGAATTGTTAAGGTACTGAACTGAATAGACTGTAAATATTGTACAGAATTAAACATTGCTGCACTTGTTATACTCACAACGTTGAAGTAAATGTATTTAAAACTGTGCGCTACTGACAAACTGCAGCAAATTTTGCAGCGCCTGGAAACTCTGGATTCAGGGCAAGGGGCAGCAGGGAGGAGGGGTAAAACTAACGCGCAAAACATTCGAGACGAGACTGGCAGCTCCAGGGGAGGAAGTGGCTTCACCAATCCGTCCTTGTCTCTGGTTTCGCTCTGGCAGCACAAGGGGAGGAAGCGACTTCACTAACGATTGCGTGCATGTCATTGAGAGCGATTTTTTTTTAATTCGAGCCGCTAAATAGAGATTGTATAATAAATGTATTTCACAACATAAAACGAGACAAGAGCCACAAATGTCTGGGGGTGCTGCAGCTCCGCAGCCCCTCTTCGAAAGCCGCCCCTGCTGCTAGTACTATTACTACTATACTGCCAGTAGACATAAACACATGATGTTTCGTCTAACAGTCATGGCTGTGCTAGCTTTATCACAGGTTTTCGTAAACACAGGTGTAAAATGACGCCCAACGCTCGCTTATCTTCATATCTCGATCAGTGCGAGCGGTACTGCGCCGTTCTTAGTCCAGGCGTGCGAAAATAATTTATTTAATACCCTCGAAACTTATTGCTGTGACACTAAGCAAACAATGCCGAATTCCTCTTAATAATGCAAGGTTTTTTCTCAATATTTTTTTTTACATTTTGCAAATGGGCAAAAAGCCTAAAAGTAAGTAAAATCAGATTATCTGTCTCTCTGTATACAACAAAAATAAGGATTACTTCTTATCATAACCTACCAAATGTCAGCTTCAAAATGAGCTCTCGTTCAATGTTCTGCAGTAAATGGTTCCAGAGTTCTGAGCGCTGAAAGAGGCTTGTTTTTCTAAAATACGCTAAATTTGTCGCTCAACAATACGAAAACCGTTTGACTTTCGATAGTATATTTTTGGAAATGCACTCTCCTCAGCACCTTGTATAAATAGGGAAAAAATTATGGTATAAAAAATGCGAGGTTTTTTACTGATCGATTTCATATGGAATAGCCCACATGTAGTTCTCTATGCCTGCATATAGTGGGGCAGGAAAATATCAGAACCGAAATTTTGATTGTGAAGCCCTCGACTCGGTACGTTGTCAGATCGGTTGCATGATAGCGGACTTGTTCGGTTAAAGCACGTCATATCACGTCATGTCGTGGCAAGCTGTTGCCTGTACTACATGAATTATATGAACAATGAAAGTAAATACTGTCAAACAAAGCAACGTACAAGAATTTCTGAATTATGAAACACTTTTTCTTGTAACAAGTAGCTAAAATGTCCCCTTTGTCGTTTTGACATAAAGGAAAAATCACTTGTTTTTCCATATTCATAGAGCTCGCCGTGTTTTTTAAAGCAGCCCATGGTTTAATAAATTACGACTTTCGTAATAGGTCGTCTTCAACAAACGCAGGTCTTTTTTTTCTTCGGGGAAGGGCCCGCAGGCCACCAGCACAGCCTTAGGGTTATTTTGCAACCTCCTTAAGTTGGAGTGATTGTTGAAGTCCATTAAGGATCGCTCTTCAAGCGTATGGTTCATTGCAAGGTGTCATCGTATCGATTCAACCACAGCATCCAGTTCTGACTGTAGACCTGATTCTTCGCCTGCCTGTGATATTATTCTGCGGCATTCTCAGATCGATGGCATCTGTTCGCAATTCATATGCCTGAATACGCTGCATATGGGCTATTCCATATGTAATCGAGCAATAAAAAACCTCGCATTTTTAATGCTCTAATTTTTTCCCTATTTATACAAGGTGCTGAGGACAGTGCATTTAAAAAAATACACTATCGAAAATAAAACGGTTTTCGTACTATTGAGAAAAAAAAATAGCGTATTTTTTAAAAACTAGCCTCTTTCAGCGCTCAGAATTCTGGAACCATTTACTGCAGAACATTGAACTGGAGCTCATTTTGAAGCTGACATTTGGTAGGTTATGATAAGAAGTAATCCTTATTTTTGTTGTATACAGAGAGACAGATAATCTGATTTTACTTACTTTTAGGCTTTTTGCCCATTTGCAAAATGTAAAAAAAATTGAGAAAAAACCTTGAATTATTAAGAAGGGATTCGGCATTGTTTGCTTAGTGACTCGGCAATAAGTTTCGAGGGTATTAAATAAATTATTTTCACACGCCTGGACTTGAACGGCGCAGTACAGCACGCACTGGCCGAGAGCTGAAGATAAGCGAGCGTTGGGCGTCATTTTACTCCTGTGTTTATGAAAACTTCTGATAAAGCTAGCCCAGCTATGCGCTACTAGACGAAACATCACGTGTTTGTCTCCTGGCCTTGCTTGTCTCGGCTAAATCCCGCCTCACAGTCAGCTGGTTACTTCACGCGCGTAATATTTATTTTCTTTATTTGATATGTTCAACACTTTCTTATCAACGGTGCACCAGTAAAGAATATGTGTTAATTTGTACTTTCAATGCGGAATCTAACCATATATTTTAAAAATATTCTTTCGTGGGTAAAGGCGTCTTAATGAGGAAAAATCTAAATTTCTCCATTTCCTTAAAAAGTAAGAAAAACTGTTTACATGTCAATATAAGCTTTAATTTCTCAGCATAAAAATAAATCATGATTTTGATCATTGGGGGGTGAAAGGGTTTCGGAGCCACAACAGTTTAAAATTGTTAATTTTATGAAAATACGATAAATTTAAATATTTTTAATTTGAAAACTATGAAGTTCTGATGCCTCAAACATTGCACAAAGCATTATATCACAGTTGTCAACGGACAGAAAAAGTTTCATTGTATTTAAAAATTGCAAGGTCAATTTTCTCTGTATTTCGGTCGATTTGAGATGGTATAGCCCATACTCAACCAGAATAACATGCCGCAGTCGATTCCACGACTCACCAAGGCGCCATCTATCCAAGGGAGCTACACTCCCGCAGTTCACTTATTAAGCCCCTGCGGCTTCGCTGGATACAGTGAAATCTCTCCTTACGGACACCTCTAAGACACGGGCACTCCTCATATACGGACAGATATGTATTTATTTATTTTTTAATTTTAGTAGGTTATTTTACGACATTTATCAACATCTCAGGTTATTCAGCGTCTGGATGAGATGAAGGTGATAATGCTGGTAAAATGAGTCCTGGGTCCAGCACCGAAAGTTACCCAGCATTTTCTCATTGAGGGAAAACCCCGGAAAAAAACCTCAACCAGTTAACTTGCCCCGACCGGGAATCTAACGCGGACCACCTAGTTTCGCGGCTAAACGCGACAGATTTTTATGTCCCAACTGTAATAATATAGCAATAATGATAAATTTAACTCTCGTTTACGGACACTCTCAGACACGGACACGGACAGCTGTTTCACAGTTCTAAAGCTTGTTTTACTTCCTGACTGCGGAAAGAACTTGGATTTCAAGACCTAATGTGTTACAAAAATGGAAAAGTTGGTTTTGAGAACTGTACAGAAATTCCTTGACATGAAAGAAGAGAATAAATGTGGGTCTCGTAGGTTACCAATCCTTGTTATCTGGAAGAGGGTGGATAAACAAAGTCATAAAATTTAACCTGTCTGTTGGTTCAAGGTTTCCGCGATCGTGAAATTGTATTCGACACATGATAGGATTGTAGGATTATTCTCTTCACTTCAATCAGTTGTTCTGTTTCGAGAGACATGGCACCTGAACGTAAGTTGAAAAGTATAAATTACAGGACTGCGGCCTTATAAGATAGAAAAATTCACGTGCGCAAGGAAGGTAATTAGCTGGAATATTATTTTAAGGCCACTCTCAGACGCGGTTTCGAATACTAATTGTTTGAACTAATTATTTGAATCCTTCCCTTTTGAGGTTTCCACAAAGTTCAAGGGGAATGTCAGGTAATCTTGTAACAAATTTTATGACTTATTTTATGGAATTACCATCTTGCTGTCACCAAATTCAGCGACGTTAAATAAATGGTTATTTTGTACCATCATCATCACTCTTTCGAATTCTGCACACTTCAACACCAAATTACCTTTCGTCTCGTTTCTCTTATCTATACTCTAGCCACGACGTAAATACCAGATCACTTATCTGTGGCGCGTTAAGTATAGTCTACCTCTTCATAGAACATCTCGTTATTCATCATGTTTTGCAGTATCCACTTCGTGACAATGGTATTCCCTGTCACAAAATATTAGGGTCTGCAAGACAATAAACACTTTTAAAAACAGCTTAAAAGATAACCTTCTTAGCATTTCACTTCAATCATACTGACTTAAACTATCACTGTCTACATTGTTACTCCTTCCTTTAGACATGCATCCTGATAGTGCTGTATTTTCAAAATTGTCTCATAATAAACTCTTTCTATTATCTAACTTTATTTGAAATATATTAACATTCTACGCATTTTAGCTTAATTCTGCTACATAGTTTGTATTTCAGTTTTTAATTAATAGGTCATGGTATTTTGTTGTTTAATTCGTAAATAAATCTTGTGTACATGTAACTCTTATCTAAATCAAATTGTTGAATTCTTTGTAAGTTCATACATATGTATGTAGGGAAGTAGTGGATACAGTGAAACACAAAATATTAGGACGTATGTATGCAAGTGAAATTTCAAGTATTTTTAAAATCAAGTGCACTAGAAATATACATTAAAACATGGAGTACAATAATACATAAGAAGAAATGTTAATAGATGTTATGTTTTATTTAACGACGCTCGCAACTGCAGAGGTTATATCAGCGTCGCCGGATGTGCCGGAATTTTGTCCCGCAGGAGTTCTTTTACATGCCAGTAAATCTACTGACATGAGCCTGTCGCATTTAAACACACTTAAATGCCATCGACCTGGCCCGGGATCGAACCCGCAACCTTGGGCATAGAAGGCCAGCATGTTAATAGATAAAGGACATAATATACAATGCGTGTTTGTCAAAAAAATGCAATTGTTTCACTGTTCCTATTCAGGAGGGTACAGTGAGACACCACAGTGTCTATTAACGGACATTGAAATGATTTACATTTATTTCAAAAGAAAAGAAAGCTTGCTGTCTCTTTATCTTGCCATGTTCTGTAGACTTATTTAGAATCATTTTGATGTCTGACTTCGAAACCATTGAAACATCTGGAACATTTGGAAAAGTGAATTTTCCATGACTTTTCAAACTTTTGCGAAAAAATAAAATGAATTTTTGGTGACAACAAAGCTTATAATTATAAGAATTTAATTTAGTTCTTTATTATTTTTTAATATTTTCTTAAATTATGTGAATAATTTTTTATTTAAGAAACCATTAAAATGTAATGTATCCATTATTTTAAACTATAGTTCCTAAATTGGTTACTAGTATGTTCATTTTTAATGTTAGTTACCGGTAAATGTAATATAGTTACAGTTTATTTTTGCAAATCATTGGTAAATGGGAACAGTGAGACTTCTCAGTGTACCCTTCAATGGCATGTCTCACTGTTCCCTTTACGCATAGTTCGTTTAAAAATGGCGACATCACTTCAAAATCAAGACAAGAAAGACGAAACTTTGCCAAACATGACGTCAAATACCATAACAAAACATTCATATTTATATCTCATTCGTATATCCAATATAACCTTCATTAAACACAAGCCAAAATTTTACTTCTAGAGTGAAAAATTACGAATTATTTTTTCATCACTCACCTTTATAACTAGAATCAAATCGAGTATGAAAATACTGTTTCTTTACTCATGCAACATACAACTCCACTGTTACCAACATCTCAACATCAAAATTTACCATCTAATAAAAAATGTCTCACTGTTCTCCCTGTCCCACTGTACCCAGTTATCCCCTATACTTTTTGCTGGTTGAGTGGAAGAGAAGACCTTACGGCCTTAACTCTGCCAGCTAAAATAAATTATTATTATTATTATTATTATTATCATCATCATTATCATTAAGTAACTTAGAGAAATAGGTTTATATAAAGTTGTGTAACTTGTTTGTTTTAGAATAGCCTACTTAGGAACATTTATAACATAATTTAACAGATGTGTTTCCTTCAATTATTCTTGTGACTCCGGCAGTATTTCAACGTCCCTTTGCCTACACATAATGGCATTGCATTCCCAGTACTTAAATATTGAATGCTTCTGTATGACATGAAATGGAGAGGGAAGCTACAAGCCGGTCAACACACAGAAGTCAATTGTTTGTGACGTAGATATTGAAGCTGTTTGTATTGGTGGTAATGACAGCTAAACTCTAGTACATCAACTCCATTATCTGAGCGGATGCTTCTTTATTAAAAGAGAGAGTACACGATGGTTAGGACAGTTGCTAGGTAACGATATTTCGGATCGCTGACACTAACAACACACTTCAGGATTGAAAGCCTATGTTTCAATGATGGGATCCCCTTCACATCAGATTCGTTGAATCATTCAAAGGTGCGAACTGGAGACCAGGAATAGAACCTGTCTATGCGTCCGATAGGAAGAAATCTGACATTCATAAAGGGAGGGTAGATGGCACTAATGCAAGCATGGGACAGCATATCAAAACGTAATGCACATCTGAGTGGTCTCTGAAATTGCTGCACGTAAGGACAGGCCTAAGTGGCATGAAATAGTCATAACATCGTTTTGTCATGACATGATGCTTTTTTTTTTTGTGCCATTATCATCACCGTCATCATTGCCGTCTTCTTTATCACCGTCTTTATTTCTCTTCTTTCACCAAAATTATCTTCCTTCCATCCCACTATCTCAGCGTTTCTCAAACTATGGTCCGCGGACCACCTGTGGCCCTCGAGGTCTGCCCATGTGATCCTTCAAAAAGCACTTACTTACAAATAGCTTTTAAGGAACCCGAAGGTTCATTGCCGCCCTCACATAAGCCCGCCATCGGTCCCTATCCTGTGCAAGATTAATCCAGTCTCTATCATCACACCCCACCTCCCTCAAATCCATTTTAATATTATCTTCCCATCTACCTCTCGGCCTCCCTAAAGGTCTTTTTCCCTCCGGTCTCCCAACTAACACTCTATATGCATTTCTGGATTCGCCCATACGTGCTACATGCCCTGCCCATCTCAAACGTCTGGATTTTGAGTTCCTAATTATGTTAGGTGAAGAATACAATGCGTGCAGTTCTGTGTTGTGTAACTTTCTCCATTCTCCTGTAACTTCATCCCTATTAGTCCCAAATATTCTCCTAAGCCCTTCTTCTCAAACGCTCTTAACCTATGTTCCTCCCTCAAAGTGAGAGTCCAAGTTTCACAACCACAAAGAACAACCGGTACCGGTAATATAACTGTTTTATAAATTCTAACTTTCAGATTTTTTGGTAGCAGACTGGATGATAAAAGCTTCTGAATAGAATAATAACAGGCATTTCCCATATTTATTCTGAGTTTAATTTCCTCCCGAGTATCATTTATATTAGTTACTGTTGCTCCCAGGTATTTAAATTTTTCCACCTCTTCAAAGGATAAATTTCCAATTTTTATATTTCCATTTCGTACAATATTCTGGTCACGAGACATAATCATATACTTTGTCTTTTCGGGATTTACTTCCAAACCGATCGCTTTACTTGCTTCAAGTAAAATTTCCGTGTTTTCCCTAATCGTTTGTGTATTTTTTCCTAACATATTCACGTCATCTCCATAGACAAGAAGCTGATGTAACGCGTTCAATTCCAAACCCTGCCTGTTATCCTGAACTTTCCTAATGGGATATTCTAGAGCGAAGTTAAAAAGTAAAGGTGATAGTGCATCTCCCTGCTTTAGCCCGCAGTGAATTGGAAAAGCATCAGATAGAAACTCACCTATACGGACTCTGCTGTATGTAAAAAGCACAGAAGAAAAAATAAAATTCAAACGAATTGTGTATCACACTATAGCTGAAAATCTCAGAGTTTGGAAATGACACATGGCAATCGCCTTTCACTTTTTCTCCCAGTACTGACATTTTATGAAATTTATTACCCTACCTATCTACCAACTTCCCACTCTACTTTCAACAACAAAAGAGGGATTTAAAGCACTATGAATGTGGTGTTTGTCTCCATCTTTTCCTTGCACATCAACTGATGACGTGTGGCTAAGTACATTGGCATATCTTTCAGATGTATTCTCAAAACTAAACGAACTAAATCTCTCTACAAGATAATTCTTTAACTTTTCTCAATGCGTATGAGAAAGTAAAGGGGTTCGAGAGAAAACTTGGTTTGTGGGTCAGTTCCGTAAAACAGAGAATTTTTTCACCATTTCCAACCCTAGAGTCGTTTTTGGTTGAAAATGATTTCGTTTTTTGGAAAATAATTATGCAATGACATATGTTCGCATCTCGAAACTCTGAGATCACAATTTGAAACTTATTTTCCAAGTAAATATGACGAATTTTCATGGGTTCGTGATCACTTTCATTGCAATATTGAAAATAACAAACTTTCATTGAGTGAAAGAGAACAGTTAACTGAACTCTCGAATGTCACCAGACTTAAAATGAAATTCCAAGCGAAAGGTATGGTTAATTTCTGGACCTCATCACAAGTGAAAAGAGAATATAGTGAACTGTACAATGGTGCTTTAGAGATTATAATTCAGTTTGCTTTTACGTATCTGTGTGAGAAAGGGTTTTCATCACTAACGCTAATGAAAACAAAGTAAGGAAATCGACTCGATGTATGTGACGATCTCCGACTTAAGCTTACCAGCATACATCCAAATATAGAACTATGCAGAGTCGTCAGGCTTATCCATTTAATTAATTTCAGTGCCAACATTTATTTATTTTGTTTAGTTAATAAGGTAAAAATTATCCAAAATCTAATAGCCTTGATTTATTAAAAAACAAAAATGAATTTCCTTCTATTAATATTAACCTATTAGTTAATACTAATATAGGCCAAACATTGAATGAATTAAATTAATATTAATTAATTAACTTTGTTTAAAAAAAATATGAGTATACTGTATTAAAATATGCTACAAAAATGATAAATTTGCTTTCGAAGGCGACAAGAGTAAGGTGGTCCGCGGAACTGGTCTGACTTTAAAAAGTGATCCCCACTTCTTAAAAGTTTGAGAAACGCTGCTCTATCTCATGTATAAGAAGTGAACCTGATGATTATAAAAACTCCGCAAATACGCAGTGTCCCGCTTAGAGATATCGCGTAATAAATGCTCGCCACTTTAAAATCAGATAAAGATATCGTTGTGATTTACATCTGACAAGATAGAGAAACTGTCCAAGTTTATGCAACAAAGTAACTTTCGTTTGTTTGTGCGTAACTTTCGCTTGTTTTGTTGTTAATGAACTAAAACAAGCCTAGCGCCATTTTGTAGCAGAACATTTTATGGTAAATACCATGTGGACACCACAACAGAAAGTTCAATGCGTGCTATGATTTGCAGTTGAAAAATCTATTACGCGTAATAAATGCTCACCACTTAAAATCAGATAAAGATATAGTTGAGATTTACATCTGACAAGATGGAGAAACTGTCCAAGTTTGTACAACAAAGTTTGAAAACAGCTGCATGCGTAACTTTCGTTTGTTTATACGTAACTTTCGCTTGTTTTGTTGTTAAGGCACTAAAACAATCCTAGCGCCATTTTGTAGGAGAACACGCTATGATAAACACCATCTGGACACCACAACAGAAAGTTCAATGCATGCTATGATTTGCAGTTGAAAAATCTATTACGCGTAATAAATGCTCACCGCTTAAAATCAGATAAAGATATAGTTGAGGTTTACATCTGACAAGATGGAGAAACTGTCCAAGTTTGTACAACAAAGTTTGAAAACAGCTGCATGCGTGACTTTCGCTTGTTTTCTTGTTAAGGAACTAAAACAAGCCTAGCGCCATTTTGTAGGAGAACACGCTATGATAAACACCATGTGGACACCACAACAGAAAGTTCAATGCATGCTATGATTTGCAGTTGAAAAATCTGTTACGTGTAATAAATGCTCACCGCTTAAAATCAGATAAAGATATAGTTGAGATTTACATATGACAAGATGGAGAAACTGTCCAAGTTTGTACAACAAAGTTTGAAAACAGCTGCATGAGTAACTTTCGTTTGTTTATGCGTAGCTTTCGCTTGTTTTGTTGTTAAGGCACTAAAACAAGCCTAGCGCCATTTTGTAGGAGAACACGCTATGATAAACACCATGTGGACACCACAACAGAAAGTTCAGTGCGTGCTATGATTTTCAATTGAAAAATCTGTTACGCGAGTCATTGGACCATTCTTCTTCGTAAAGGTTACAGTCACAGGAAATGTGTATCTGGACACGTTACGGAACCTTATTGTTGACCAGCTTCCCCCAGGATCGGTTTTTCAGCAGAATGGGGCCCCATCCCATTATCATCAACGGGTCCGCGAGTTCTTGGATGAAAAATTCCCTAAAAGGTGGATCGGAAGACAAGGACCCCTTTCCTGACCACCCATGTCACCTGATCTCTTGGACTTTTTTTTCTGGGGCTTTGTGAAGGATGCTGTGTACCAAAGAGGCAGAGCTAACATTTTGGAGGAATTAAGACAACGCATTACAAATTCAGCTGCGCTAATCACTCCACAAATGCTACAGAATATTGGCGGGAGGTTGAATACCGTTTAGTGTCTGCAGAGCTACCCAAGGCGCGCACATCGATTTGCATTGAGCATTCTCCGAAACTCGGAGAGTTTTTACATAAGTTATGTAGAAAAGTATGTTAATAAATCATTATTTACACTTGAAATTACAACTTATTTCTCAATCCCTCTAAGCGGGACACGGTGTATTTAGAGATATTTTACTGATTTAACATACCAAGTGTCCCAGAAGTTCCAGGCTTTAAATAATATTATGAGGGATAATAGAAAAGACAAAAACGATCATTTTTCTCACACAACTTAGAGGTCGGAGTTGCGCGTTTAACCCGCCGGAAAGCGTTAGAATCGGGAGTGCTGTTTGTTCAGCTGGGACCCTGGTTCATCTGATCTTATTTCCAGTCTGTCTTAATCGTAAAAATCTACCTGTGCCTTCTCCAGAAAACCCTTCTCCCTTTACTAGGACAGTAAGGTAACGCATGTGGTTGACGCAGATAGTATTCGTGAGTTTCTGGACAATAATTTTCCTGACAGATGGATTAGTAGTGACAGATCTTCCGTTGCTTGGCCACCAAGATCTCCTGGTCACACCGGTCTGGACTTCTTATGTGGTTACATTGTATGTGTAGGAACTCCCTGCAATTAATCATGAGAACCTAAGAAATAGGATTTTGGCCTCAGCGTACTCTATACGTGCTATCCCTAGAGTCTTTGAGAGAGTCCAGAAGTCAATAGTTCTTCGCTATGAGGTCAGTTCAAAGTTCAGTGCTGCCTACTTTGAGTACAGGCAATAACTCTATCGAGCAGGTTGAGGTGTTTTATATGACACGACGCCGACCTTAGATTGTCTGGAAAAAATGTTTGATTTGGCATCTTCTCTCATTCCTTAAATTTAGTTCATGTACTTTTTGGGACACCCGGTATAGCTAAAAAAATATCTTTACTAAAATAGGTATACTTAATTAGCATATAAATATTTATACATTTCGCTACAGTTTTAGTAGAATTCTTACCACCTTAGCCTCAGAAAACTACGAAGGCAGTTTTTCCTTCTTAATTAATATTAGCAACCACTACTTTTAACCTCCCAGATTGTTTAAAGAAAGTCAAAGTAGGCTATATTTTACGCTATTTTTGTGATGTTCCTAAATTTTAAGAACGTCAATTTGGTATCCCTGTTTCACTAATTATCAGTCTATTATTTCAGTCAGGCCAACAATAATTCCAGTAATAAAGTTACATTATTCAATACAGCGTGGGATCATCTCCATGGAAACAAAAGATATCGGCCAGCATGCCAAGGGCAGACAGTATAATAATAGTGCTCAAACAAATGACAACTGAGATTGTTTTGACGCACTGTCTGTATGACAACAGTGTCACATATATCATATGATGATACTCAATCTAGTTGTGCACTGTTTCAGTCACAGTTCTTCTTTGTGTTCAGATGACAATACAAAATCGATACCGGTAGCTGAAGCTTACATTATAATCTCCTCTTAACCTTAGTTATGTTTAAGTGCATTTGTGATCCTATGTCGTGATACAATTTTAATAGACTATCCCTTTTTACTTTTTCAACAAAGAAAGTTACTGTGAAATTGTAAGAAAAGTGGATTTCTTGATTTTCGCTGAAGTACACACTTGACATTTCTGATGCCGAACAGTACAATAGTTCTGTCAGTTCGTTTAGTAATTTATGTGAAACTGGTGTAATAATAATGTTCATATCCTGCATCTGCGAGTAGATTCATCCAGGAATGTTGTACAAGAAAAATAATAATTTTGGTGAAAGATTAATAGGTCTATTTAACATGTCAAAAACAAAATGCCTACTAGAAATCTATCTTATATTACCAAAAGTGTCCATATGCATTTTCCAAACTGGAGAGGTTGCTGAAAGTATAAGTCCCTCTCCCAAAGGAATTTTAGAGCATTCTACCGTAATTATTTTGAGCCAGTCATTTAATACTTTCAAGCACAAGCTTTTATGAAATGAAATTATTAATGGTGTTAACTGAACACAAAGAAAATAAATATATTTTGTCAATATGTCATTTATGTTGTTCAAATCTGTCTTCGGACATTTGACTAAACAAATGGTATTCAATCTTTTTTGCTAGCGTGCGCCTAAAATATATTTGAATGCCCAAACTGCGTTGCAAATATATAAGAATAGGCCTATTAACAAAATATTATATTATTGATTTTATATTAAAATAAATTATTATTATTATTATTATTATTATTATTATTATTATAAAGTAGTTATTGATGCTATAATAATAGCAATGATTTTTCGTAAAATATTATAAAAGCAAGGATAAACAAGAGTTGATATTGCAAAAGAAACTACTACAACATAATGCAATACAAGTATAATAAAATATACAGGGTGTTTCCGAGGTGGTGTTACAAACTTTCAGGGATGATAGCGAAGGGCACATGTATCAATTTGAGATAAGGAACCCTGGTCTGGAAATGACTGAGTCGAAGGTTATAAGCAAATAGAGCTGTAATTTGGCAACACGTGCCCTCCTTCCCTTAACCTTTGGAACAGTCGTGGAAAAATGGTATGGGCCAGATGTCTCCTACGTGGGTACTTGCCCCGATACAATCTGTGAGCTTGTCTACTATTCCCATTGGCTCATCCGTATTCGAAAATCAGGTATGCATATTCCGCTCTCGTGTACTCCTCCATTTCACTAGGACTGATCGACTGGACACTGCAACTTGTACACATACACTGCTGTCTACAGACGTGCATATCAGGACCGACCATGTCCGTTACACATTACGCTATCTGCATTGCTTTAATGTAGTTTCCTGTCCCCACCCCTCAGACAGCGCACTGAATGGAATATTGTAAGTAGACAACGTAAACAACGTGAGATGAATACAGCATGTGTAAGATGTACAGATAAATACACATAAATAAGGTGTACAGAGGAATAAAATTATTTCATTTCCACAAATCTATTTTTGCTTGTAACTTTCGACTCGGTCATTTCCGGACCCGGGTTCCTATCTCAAATAATTGATACATGTGCCCTTCGCCATCATCCTTGAAAGTTTGCAACACCACCTCAGAAACACCCTGTATACTATATTATTCATAAGTTAGTAGATGTCATTACATCATGTTACATTATATTACATTACGTTACATTGCACTGAATTATATAATAGTATTGACTTTGAACATAAGTAATATTTGCTAGGTGACTTTCTTGTTTTCCTTGCTTTTTTCATGTCCATCTGACGTTATCTCGCTTGCGACAACTTAAAAAAATGTAGATACATGCATAATAATAGAAGATTATCGTCCAGTAACTCTATATTATGTAATATTTCTTTTTATGCGAGTCTTGCTGATTGATGGCCCGCGTAAGGCAAACCGGGTTTACTCTGTAATTTAACTGTCTGATATCACACCGCACTTGAGCGTTTCCGTGTTTACTGAACAAGTTTGTTTCTTTTTTGTGGGCAAAGTTGTAACAAATTGACTCAGTGTTTGTAAGGGAACGCATAAAATATATTGTTACTCACGCCATATTATACATCTGCGGTGGCTGTCAGTCTGCTATGCAGGCGGCTAGGTTTTGAGTTCTAGTCAAGTCTCGAACAAATCTATAATGACCGCTGATAGGGTTTTTTCTCTGGGATCTCACGTTTTTCCATTATAGATACCAGTATTTCAGCCACTCTCAATTCTATTGCTATTATCTGCGATCTCTAGTTGCTGAAGTAAGGAGGGGGCTGACCTGGGAACATGTGGGGTTGCCTTAATGAAACTTCAGTAAACGGCGAATCTTAGCACAGTCAGCTGGCATGAATGAGAATATGTTTATCTTGGGATAAGCAGTAATAATTAACTGGAATGCGCGTGAAACTAGTCACTCTTGATTTTCAAAATAATAATAATAATAATAATAATAATAATAATAATAATAATAATAATAATAATTGAAAAGTCTATACTCGAATCAAATAAAATATATAATATGTACTTTCCTCGAGACATTGTAGTGCAGGGTTACCAACTTATTGAGTGTCACAGACCTTGAACCTCATATTTCATTTTTGTGAACATTCGAAAAGTTTTACATAACTTAAGCTGGTAATCATGTTTACTCACTAAAAAATTGCACATTGTAGTGAATTAAAAATCTTTAATAAATTGAAAGCGACATTAAATTTTAATTTTATATATTATGAATATTATCAGATAATTCATATTTACATAGTTATTTTACGTCACATTATATCTTTGCTGTGAAAAAGTAAACTAGTTTTTTAGACTTACCATAAGGTTATTATGAGTAGTATTGTTGATGTCTTTGCTTTCTATGAAAAATTGAACCAGTTTTTCAAACTTACCATAAAGTTATGAGTGGTATGGTTGGTGTCTTTACTTTCTACGAAAAATTAAACCAGTTTTTCAGACTTACCATAAGGTTATGAGTGGTATGGTTGATGTCTTTGCTTTGTTTGAAAAGTTACACCAGTTTTTGAGACTTACCATAAGGTTATGAGTGGTATGGTTGATGTCTTCGCCTTCCATGAAAACTTAAACTAGTTTTTAGACTTATCATAAAGTTATCAGTAGGATGGTTGATGTCTTTGCTTTTTTTGAAAAGTTAAACCAGTTTTTCAGACTTACCATAAGGTTATGAGTGGTATGGTTGATGTCTTTGCTTTGTTTGAAAAGTTGAACCAGTTTTTCAAACTTACCATAAGGTTATGAGTGGTATGGTTGGTGTCTTTACTTTCTATGAAAAATTAAACCAGCTTTACAGACTTACCATAAGGTTATGAGTGGTATGGTTGATGTCTTTGCTTTGTTTTAAAAATTAAACCAGTTTTTCAAACTTACCATAAGGTTATGAGTGGTATAGTTGATGTCTTTGCTTTGTTTGAAAAGTTACACCAGTTTTTCAGACTTACCATAAGGTTATGAGTGGTATAGTTGATGTCTTTGCTTTGTTTGAAAAGTTACACCAGTTTTTCAGACTTACCATAAGGTTATGAGTGGTATGGTTAATGTATTTGCCTTCTATGAAAACTTAAACTAGTTTTTAGACTTATCATAAAGTTATCAGTAGGATGGTTGATGTCTTTGCTTTGTTTGAAAAGTTAAACCAGTTTTTCAGACTTACCATAAGGTTATGAGTGGTATGGTTGATTTCTCTGCCTTCTATGAGAACTTAAACTAGTTTTTAAATTTATCATAAGGTTATCAGTAGGATGATTGATGTTTATGTTGTCTATGAAAATTTAAACCAATTTTTTTAGACTTACCATAAGGTTATCGGTGGGATTGATGATGTCTTTGCGTCCTATGAAAAATTAAACCAGGTTTTTAGACTTACCATAAGGTCATGAGTGGGAGTGCTAATGTCTTTGCTTCCTATGAAGAATTAAATCCGTTTTTCAGACTTACCGTAATGTAATGAGTGGTATGGTTGATGTGTTTGCTTTCTGTGAAAAGTTAAACCAGTTTTTCAGACTTACCGTAATGTTATGAGTGGTATGGTTGATATCTTTGCTTTCTATGGAAAGTTAAACCAGTTTTTCAGACTTACCATGAGGTTATTAGTGGGGATGGTTGATGTCTTTGCTACCTATGAAAAATTAAACCAGTTTTTTTAGATTTACCATAAGATTATCAGTGGGATGGTTGATTTCTTTGCTATCTACGAAGAAGTAAACAATTTTTTCATACTTACCATATGGTTATCAGTGGGATGGTTGATGTCTCTGTTACCTATGAAAAATTAAACCAGTTTTTTAGACGTACCATAAAATTATGAGTGGTATTTGCTTTCTACGACAAATTAAACCAGTTTCTTAGAATTACCATGAGGTTATCAGTGGGATGGTTGATGTCTTTGCTTTCTACGAAAAAATTAAACTGGTTTTTTAGACTTACCATAAGGTTATGAGTGGTATGGTTGGTGTCTTTGCTTTCTATGAAAAAGTAAACTATTTTCTTAAACTTGCCATGAGGTTATTAGTGGGATGGTTAATGTCTTTGCGTTTTATGAAAAATTGAACCAGGTCTTTAGACGTACCATAAGATTATGAGTGGTCTTTGCTTTCTACGAAAAATTAAACCAGTTTCTTAAAATTACCATGAGGTTATCAGTGAAATGGTTGATGTCTTTGTTACCTATGAAAAATTAAACCAGTTTTCTTAGACTTACCACAAGATTATTAGTGCAATGGTTGATCTCTTTGCTACCTACGAAAAATTGAACCATTTTTCAGACTTACCATAAGGTTATCAGTGGGATGGTTGATATCTTTGCTAACAATGAAAAATTAAATCAGCTTTTTAGACTTACCATAAGATTATCAGTGGGATGGTTAATGTATTTGCTACCTGTGAAAAAGTAAACCATTTTTTCACACTTACCATAAGGTTATCATGGATGGTTGATGTTTTTGCTATCTATAAAAAATAAACCAAGAATCTCTTGATAGTAGAGGATATTGAAGAAAATACGATAAATGGAAATGTGCAGTATTCTTGTATATTTCTTCAAAATTAACAAAAAATATTAGCATAATACATATGTGTACAAGCTAAGAAATGCCATAATCTAGACGGGTTAACTTACAATTGAACTAGGAACAGAATTTTGTGGACCATTCATGTATTGAGCAGAAGAGCAGAAGAATAATTCATTAATTAAATGAGAGAATGTCAGTTTCTAAACAATCTTACCCTCTTGAAATATTTATGAACGTATAATTCAACAATAAAAATACACTGTTGTAGCCGATATGCAAATGTTTTTGTACCGGTGAGTAATTTGTGTGTGGTCTATTGTTTCCAACCTGGCTATAAATGGATAATTCGACATAATTATTTTTTATCTTTCATCTGTTTCTTTTTCCAAACATTAGCTCCTTGATTTTCACACAATAAAAAATGAAAGAAAAATCCGGTATCTGTTATTGAATAATAAATACATAAATCAATGTAGGTACGTTTCCATACAAGGAAAGAAGACATGAATTCACGCCAAATTGAAAATGTAACATTGAATACGGTGGGGTAAATTGAAATTATGTAAACGATTTTATATTCTATTCTTCTCCCGAGGTGTCTGCAGTGAAATATTGTTTGTGTCATTAACGTTCGTCTTCTAATGATATGTTTACCAGAAGAAGCATTAGCAGATATGAAAGCAAGTTACAATCAGTGTTGCATGACGTAAGCCTACTACAATTTCATTTTGTTTAGATTCTCTTCAGTGACTACATGTAATGCGGCAAGCGCCCAGACGTATCGGATAAATACTGAACTAAGACCAGTAACACATTTGCAGAGTTTTCGCCAGCGAGAAATGTGTTGCGAGAAAATTAAAAAATTGATAACATGGATTCAAATGGACGTCCACACACTGGAAGAGATTCTCGCTCAAGGCAAAAACCTCGCGCGAGTTTCTCGCTGGAATCGGTAGCTCAGCGAATTTTCTTGACACATTTATCTAAGATGTTTGACATTTATACTCTTTATGACGATTGAATGTAGAAAAAGATATCGCAGGTGGCGATGAATTGTATTGTTTTTATTTGAAAATGAGGAAAGATGGCTGGTAATTGCAGTCAGAAACTTATCGAACTCGTACGATGTCACCCGTAGGCCTATTTATATGATACACGGGATGAAAACTATAAAAACACGAAACTTAAAGAAGAAATCTGGACATTATCTGAAAATAAATAGGGCTATATTTTATTTTGATGAGATTTAATAGTATTAATTAAACATTTGAAATAATGTATCTATATGTCTTAACAGATTACATAATTTTAATCACAACATAGCAAAGAATCCTTTATCATATCATGAATGGCAAAAAAACTGTGGTCAATTGAACCTGAAATAACGCCTAAACGTATCATCATTCAAATCGAAACCAGTGTCCAAAATTCGCCCTTATTTTCGTAAGATACAATGTGATTTTCAGATATTTCTGGCTTTAATTTTAGGCCTACTTTTTCTTTTCATTAACAAAATATGTTCATGTAACTCCATTTCCCCATCACCTGAATACTCAGATTCAACATAGCGTTCGTACGTAATTTGTAAAGTACGACAATATACTTACAGGTTATATATTTAAGTACGACAATATACGTAAATACATAACCTATAATATTTCCCCCAATGAGTCATTACTATAATCAGAAAACTTCTTTCTGCATGAAGGCAGTGCATAGATGATCATAGCGAGGTGTGATCTGTGATAGCGAGAACTCGCCAAGTGTGTGGAGGAGGCTCTTCGCCTCTTTCTCGCAACACATTTCTCGCTGGAGAAAACTCTGCAAGTGTGTTACGGGCCTAAACGTCTAGTGTATTGAAAATTCTAAAAATATTCGCATGGAAATTGTTTGTAAGGAAATGAATTAACAAAGCAACTACTGTTACATCATAAGCAAAAGATACGTGCCCATTTGTTGTAAAAATGTCAGCTCTATAGCTTCAGCAGATTTCGAGAAAATAATTTAATATTCTGATGATAGGAAGTTGCTCACAAGTATCACCTTAAAAGCATAATGCGATAAGAGTTTTGTTATGTAATATTAGTTACATTTAAAACAGATAATAATAATAATAATAATAATAATAATAATAATAATACTAATAATAATGTTTTATTTTCGCTGGCAGAGTTAAGGCCATAAGGCCTTCTCTTCCACTCAACCAGCCTTAATCAATACAATACATAAATTTAAATTACAAATATTTACACTACACTTAAAAGGATCTCCAGCAATATTCTTCACTACATATTTATTTAAATTTAGATAAATCTATAAGGTAAAGTAGTAACTTAATTTATGAGCTAATTTAATTCAATGAATTATAATTAATTTAATATTTGAGATAGCTAGTAAAATGATGAAAATTAATTCAATATAAGCTTACTAGGACTATGTTACAGGGAGAATATATATATATATATATATATATATATATATATATATATCTATAATGAGAATATTAATGTAATTGCCATTAGAGGTTTTGTAAATATATTTAGAGAAATTAATGATAATAATAATAAGAATGGACAGATGTTAGTTTCATTATAAGTAACAAATATTAATCAGCAATTAATCTATTAAGTAAGAAACAGTATCTAGGTAACTTTGCTTTGTACTGTAATATTGTTTTGATTAGTTTATTGATTACTTTTGTAAGGCTAAATATACCATCAATATAAATTCCAACTTATCATGTCATACTCAATCTCTTTCTTTGGAATATCACTATAAATTACAACTTATCATGTCATACTCAATCTCTTTCTTTGGAATATCACTATAAATTGCAACTTATCATGTCATACTCAATCTCTTTCTTTGGAATATCACTTTCTTTATGAATGATGTGTTTCAACCGCTTAATACAGTATAATATTATACTACTATGGAATTTAAGTGAATATTCCTTCTTAACTCTCTATATGTTATTAAAATTTAAAACACAAGTGCAATATTAAGAAATCAGTGTTAGTACTTTTGTTTTACAGACAATATAGATAATATTAAACAGAAAGAAGCCATATAAAAATAACGACATAAAATTTCACGTTCCGTTTGAAGTTAGTACACCACTGTTTTCTTAATCCAACAGGTTGCTTATTCATATACACAACCCTTCCTCTTCCCATACTTAGCGCTTGCTCCCCGCGCACGACGTCAAGGTCAGAAATATGCGCTTGCTTTGACATCACTGCTATACAGTATATATGCCTTTTGACCGAACAGAGCTACGTTGTCTTAAGTGACTCGTCTGCGATTAGCCTGACGTATAAACCCATTGGCAGTTGTTCGCCTAACTTCGCAAGGGGAGACGTTTGTGATGCGACGCCGGATCGTCTTGAAACTCAGTGAAGAAAACCGCCGGGGCTGCTGGAAGCAGACTGTTCCCGACAAAACTTTGTCTGCGGTCGCAGAGGCGTCTGCACTGAACTCTACAAATGTAATGCAAGAAGAAGCGAAATATTTGACCGGACGAACACACGGCTGAGAAGTGTATATAAAAAAGTCGACATTTTAAATGCCCAGACAGTTTCCCGTTTCAGATTATTGTGGTCAAATACCAGCGCGGTCAATTGAAATATTTCAAACGGATCGATGGATGGATGGATGGATGGATGGATAGATGGATGGTTTGGATGGAATAGATGACAGGATTGACAAGACGAATGGGATTGGCGGACGGGATGGGATGAAATGGTTGGACGGGATTGAATGGAATTCATGGACGTAATGGATTGGATGGATGGATGGACGGGATGGACAGAATGGATTGAATGGACGAGATGGATTTTATGGAAGGGATGGACGAGATGGATTGGATAGATTGTATGGGTGGGCTGGAATGGATGGACGAATGGACTGAATGGACGGATGGAATGGATGGACGGGATGGATTGGATGGATGGGTTGAAATTGATGGACGGGATGGATTGAATGGATGAGATGGATTGGATGAAATGGATGAACGAGATGGATAGGTTGGACGGGATGGATGTGTTGGAATGGATGGACGAATTGGATTTGGATGAAATGGATGAACGAGATGGATTGGATGGACGTGATGGATGGGTTGAAATTAATGGACGGAATGAATTGAATGGACGAGGTGGATTGGATGGAATGGATGAACGAGAAGGATTGGATGGACGGGCTGGATGGGTTGGAATGGATGGACGGAATGGATTGAATGGACGAGATGGATTGGATGGAATGGACGGACATGATGGATAGGATGGATGGGTTGGAATGGATGGACGGAATGGATTGAATGGACGAGATGGAATGGATGGACAGGATGGATTGGATGGATGGGTTGGAATGGATGAACGGAATGGACTGAATGGACGAGATGGATTGGATGGATTGGATGGATGGGTTGGAATGAATGGATTGGATGGAATGGATGGATGGGTTAGAATGGATGGACGGAATGGATTGGATGGACGAGATGGAATGGATGGACAGGATGGATTGGATGGATAGGTTGGAATGGATGGATTGGATGGAATGGATGGGTTGGAATGAATGGATTGGATGGAATGGATGGACAGAATGAATTGGATGGATGGGTTGGAATGGATGGACGGAATGGATTGAATGGACGAGATGGAATGGATGGACAGGATGGATTGGATGGATGGGTTGGAATGGATGAACGGAATGGACTGAATGGACGAGATGGATTGGATGGAATGGATGGACAGAATGAATTGGATGGATGGACGGAATGGATTGAATGGACGAGATGGAATGGATGGACAGGATGGATTGGATGGACAGAATGAATTGGATGGATGGGTTGGAATGGATGGACGGAATGGATTGAATGGACGAGATGGAATGGATGGACAGGATGGATTGGATGGATAGGTTGGAATGGATGGATTGGATGGATTAGATGGAATGGATGGATTGGATGGATGGGTTGGAATGAATGGATTGGATGGAATGGATGGACAGAATGAATTGGATGGATGGGTTGGAATGGATGGACGAATGGATTGGATGGAATGGATGGACAGGATAGGTTGGAATGGATGGACGGGATGGATTGGATGGAATGGCTTACTTCGGCCCATTGTACCCCTATATGCAATATTGTCCCTCACTGGAGTAGGTCCCATCCGTATGCGAGTATTTGATAGCCCCAGGAAACAGAGCTGGAATCTGAAGGAGACTGGATAAAAGCCACCGGCGTTTCTCAGTCAGATAAGGCGCTTGCCTGCCGATCCGGAGTTGCGTTCGGGCGCGGGTTCGATTCCCGCTTGGGCTGATTACCTGGTTGGGTTTTTTCCGAGGTTTTCCCCAACCATAAGGCAAATGTCAGGTAATCTATGGCGAATCCTCGGCTTCATCTCGCTATCACCAATCCCACCGACGCTAAATGACCACGTAGTTGATACAGAGTCGTTAAATAACCAAGTAAAATAATATAAAAAAATAGTGATTAAGGGTGAAATAACCTATTTTTATTTTATATTTAAAAAATGAAAAAAAAATTGCTCTATAGAACAATATATATTGTGGGGGTACCTCTGCACGTAAGGTCTTTAAATGATCTCTTTAAATATGGCGGCCCATGCAATTCATATATTTGTAATGCAGTTTTCCGTAAGTTAAGATTTTTCAAATTTCAGTTCATTTACCTCTCAAACTACTGAATCCGTTTACATGAATTTTTACAGTGTTTTCTGCAGTCCGTGTTCTACAAAGTAGACCTACAAGTTTATGAATATCACACACATAACATAAGGAAAATATACCTATGTACTGAAAAAAAAAATGGCAAAAACTTTTAATTTTTAAACTTGTTGATTATTAATTTTTGAGATATCTGAAGAACTATTTCAGTTAGAAGATTGAAATCTTATACTTTTTCTTTTCTTCCTTCCTTTCTTTCTTTCTTTCCTTCTTTCTTATTTCTTTTATTTCTTTCTTTTATTCTTTCTTCCTTTCTTTCTTTGTTTTTTTATTTAAAGAATATTACAGAAAATTTTGCCGGTTTATTTTTAGACACCCTGTATATACTTAAAGTGATTTCAGTAGCTACAGTTCTCTCTGTGGCTTGTAGCTGACAGTTATTTAGTTCTTACAGAACGTTGCTTTTTCATGAAAGAGTACCTAAGCAAAATTAGAAAACATAATGCTTTCGAGGGTGATCGTTATAAAGAAATGCACCGCCTATCAGATAAGGTCGTCCAGGTTGACATAATTGTGAATGCTGTTGCATGTACTAGTTAGGCATCACGTTACTAATTACTTTGTGACAGTCTGAGTTACTTGACTGGAGAATCCCTTCGCCATGTTGCATGCTTGCTTTCAGGGGAGACAACCAAACAACAATGTAAAATTAGTTCTTTAAACTGCATGTCTTTTTACAACTGATCTTAGATATCTGCTATTTGTTTCTTTTCTCTTTCAAAACATGGCTTCACGTGTTTTTAACATTACTTTGTTGTTTGGGATGAAGACATTTAACGATGCAAGATAGATTCGAAAACCAGTGCATGTTCAAAATGAAAAAAAAATAATAATAATTACCAGCGGTCTCTACACTATACAATTAACTGATTCACAGTGTTTTCAATTAATAATAACTCTATTTAATCGTCTTGTATCTTTAGTACATTGTCACGAATATAAGATAAAAAATTCACCATGAATATTGAACCACTCAAAATTTCTTTATTGAGATCGTCTTGTTGTCTAGCAGTTACCATCTGAGGTTCGTAGGTTGAAACCCTATCGAGGGCATAAAATCATTAGCAAGACTTATTTTGAGAGGAAGGTAAAGTTGTGGGTTCTTTGTCGTAGATTTACGGCACTAAAATTTATTTTGTTTATGATAAAGGGTTCCAGGCAAAATTTGGCGGTCATTTCTTGTCTACATTATATTTAGACGCTGATTGTCTTCTTGTCCAGTAGTTACCATCTGAGGGTCGTACGTTGAAACCCTATCGAGGGCGATAAAATCATTAGCAAGACTTATTTTGAGAAGGAGGTAAAGTTGTGGGTTCCTTGTCGTAGATTTACGGCACTTATATTTATTTTGTTTATGATAAAGGGTTACAGGCAAAATTTGGTGGACATTTTTTGTCTACATTATATTTAGACGCTGATTGTATATAAACAAGTATATAGAGAAACAAATACAACTTACTGATCTTTGAACTGATTTTATATTGTAATAATAATAATAATAATAATAACAATAATGATTTATTTTAGCTGGCAGAGTTAAGGCCGTAAGGTCTTCTCTTCCACTCAACCAGCAAAAAGTATATGAACTTACAAAGAATTCAACAATTTGATTTAGATAAGAGTTACATATATACAAGAGTTATTTACGAATTAAAGAACAAAATACTATGAACTGTTAATTAAACACTGAAATACAAACTATGTAGCAGAATTACCTAAGCTAAAATACATAGAATGTTAATATATTTCAAATAATGTTAGATAATAGAAAGAGATTATTATGAAACAATTTTGAAAATACAGCACTATCAGGATGATGTCTAGAGGAAGAAGTAACAATGTAGTCAGTGATACTTTAAATCAGTATGATTGGAGTGAAAATTGTAAGAAGGTTATCTTTTAAGCTGTTTTTAAAAGTGTTTATTGTCTAGTAGTAGTGTAGTAACTTAGGAGCTCTCTACTGGAGGAATATTGAACTGCATTGTCCTGAAAGAGTTTATTTTCTGGCATTCTGTAGTAAACACGGCAAAGATTTCAGCAAGTTGTTAATTGTGAAAACAAACATGGATTCACCTGTCTGCAGGCGTGTTCCTTTATCATCAGCAGAGCTAGGAAATTGATACCGAAACTATTAGGCTGTATAAGCTTGGATTACGGAATGAACAGTAGTAACGCAGCTCTAAACGTCAACAAACCAGCACAAGAAACATGTACAGTCGGGTGGTAAACGAACTTGTCTTTGTGCCAATGGTCCATGGCCTTAGAACAAGAAATATAATCTTAATATAAAAAGAAATTAATTGTCAATTAGAACGTTCGTAATTTAAAATCTAAAATAATTTACGTACAACAGTAACTTAGATACATACTAATTTCAGTTAAGTGATCCAGGAATTCTATAATAGCCATGACAACGATTTCAGTTAAGTGATCCGGGAATTGTATAATTATAGCCATGACAACGATTTTAGTTAAGTGATCCGGGAATTCTATAATTATAGCCATGACAACGATTTCAATTAAGTGATCCGGGAATTCTATAATTATAGCCATGACAACGAATTCAGTTAAGTGATCCGGGAATTCTATAATTAAACTATAGCCATGACAACGAATTCAGTTAAGTGATCCGGGAATTCTATAATTAGACTATAGCCATGACAATGATTTCAGTTAAGTGATCCGGGAATTGTATAATTATAGCCATGACAACGAATTCAGTTAAGTGATCCGGGAATTCTATAATTAGACTATAGCCATGACAACGAATTCAGTTAAGTGATCCGGGAATTCTATAATTAGACTATAGCCATGACAATGATTTCAGTTAAGTGATCCGGGAATTGTATAATTATAGCCATGACAACGAATTCAGTTAAGTGATCCGGGAATTCTATAATTAGACTATAGCCATGACAACGAATTCAGTTAAGTGATCCGAGAATTCTATAATTAGACTATAGCCATGACAATGATTTCAGTTAAGTGATCCGGGAATTGTATAATTATAGCCATGACAACGAATTCAGTTAAGTGATCCGGGAATTCTATAATTAGACTATAGCCATGACAATGATTTCAGTTAAGTGATCCGGGAATTGTATAATTATAGCCATGACAACGAATTCAGTTAAGTGATCCGGGAATTCTATAATTAAACTATAGCCATGACAACGAATTCAGTTAAGTGATCCGGGAATTCTATAATTAGACTATAGCCATGACAATGATTTCAGTTAAGTGATCCGGGAATTCTATAATTAGACTATAGCCATGACAATGATTTCAGTTAAGTGATCCGGGAATTGTATAATTATAGCCATGACAACGAATTCAGTTAAGTGATCCGGGAATTCTATAATTAGACTATAGCCATGACAACGAATTCAGTTAAGTGTTCCGGGAATTCTATAATTAGACTATAGCCATGACAATGATTTCAGTTAAGTGATCCGGGAATTGTATAATTAGACTATAGCCATGACAACGAATTCAGTTAAGTGATCCGGGAATTCTATAATTAGACTATAGCCATGACAACGAATTCAGTTAAGTGATCCGGGAATTCTATAATTAGACTATAGCCATGACAATGATTTCAGTTAAGTGATCCGGGAATTGTATAATTATAGCCATGACAACGAATTCAGTTAAGTGATCCGGGAATTCTATAATTAGACTATAGCCATGACAATGATTTCAGTTAAGTGATCCGGGAATTGTATAATTATAGCCATGACAACGAATTCAGTTAAGTGATCCGGGAATTCTATAATTAGACTATAGCCATGACAACGAATTCAGTTAAGTGATCCGGGAATTCTATAATTAGACTATAGCCATGACAATGATTTCAGTTAAGTGATCCGGGAATTCTATAATAGCCATGACAACGAATTGAGTTAAGTGATCCGCGAATTCTATAATTATAGCCATGACAACGATTTCAGTTAAGTGAGTGTTAATTAACAAAAGAAACAAATACAAGTTGTTGAATCGTCAGCTGTTTTACAAGTGAGGGCCCCTGCAGTAGGTAACCTGATATAACACGCAGACCCCCTGCAGGGTACTATCCTGATAACACCCTGTCCCGAAACCTTGTAATTACAATCGATTAGTTACCTCTTACACGCGTCCATCATAGCCGACTCTCCTGATACCTGTAAACCTGCTTCTGAGCGGGCCGTTGTGTTGTTATGCAAGTAAGACATAACTCTTTTAGTCTAACACTATAATTATAACGTTGATATCGCTCATAGCCACCGGTAAACAGTCTCGTTTTGTAGAAAGCGATGAAGTTTTAACAAATTTCTACATCAACTTCAAGTATTAAATGCTTATTTTTTAAACTACTGTAATTTTTTGTGCGAATGGATTATCTCAATAGATGTCAACGAAGGAAGTAGACCTATAGATCTATTTGGACAGTTATGCAACAAGAGAGCAACCACTAAAATTACTTTTTTAAAGATATTGTGATATTTACTTGGAATTAATTATTCATTTTGATTAGACAACTTTTAACACTGTATCACTTCGGAATATGTATGATAAGAAACACAACAGCACAAACAACACAAACAAACAAATACAACCACACAGGCGTATACAAACTCAAATGTAACACCTGCAAAAACTTCTACATAGGACAGACAGGCAGATCATTTCAAACACGTTACAAAGAACACATCACAGCCATAACAAAATTACAAAACGCCTCCACATGTGCAGAACACATCACAAATGCCAACCACACCTACAGAGACATCAACACAGACATGGAAATACTGCACATCCAACCAAAAAGCCAGAAACTCAACACACTAGAACAATATGAAATATACAGACACACGAAAACACACCCCAACGATATTCTCAACACACAACTCAATTTCAAAACACATACACTCTTTGACTCTACATTACGAACGCACCCACACAGGAAACAAGAGGCGCCAAGACCAACAACGACCAGTTCTGAAGATGACCCAAAATAGGTCGAAACATGTTAGTAAGGTACGTTAAAATTTAACACAAGAAAGTCTTATCATACATATTCCGAAATTAATTATTATAAACTCGTAGTGAAGCCCGGGCAAAGACACTCAGGACTCCTAGGTAGTTAACAGAGTCGGACCTCGTTTTGGTAATTTAGCAAAAAACAAACTTTACTTTAATTTTTTATGTATTAACGTATTTTGGCTTCAAAAAACAGACAAGCACCAAACATACCTACTTTCTTACACATAGGGTAACCAGACATGTCCTCCTTTTTAGGCCTTTCTCCGGGGTCCTGGCGGATTAAAAAAAATCAAGAAATGTTCTTCTTTTCGTAACTTGTATGGCTGATATTTTGAAATTATTTGATTTGACGGCTTTTTCAAGTAATTTGCCTGTAGGTGGCAGCAGCATCGACGGAATATACTCTTTGCCAACGATCATAACTCTCTTTGCTTCCTCTTGTTATGGTCGTTGCTCACAGTTAGCTAGTAAATCGAGAGATCGAGGTACCAATGTAAATCTAAATAGATATGTTCTGTCCTCTTTAATAATTATAGTTCCCTTGACTGTCGTATGTAGTTAACTGTAAAATCATTATTATTAAGTTTTTTTCGTAGTTATTTTGTAATAAAATAGATATTAACATACTTTTAAGTATGATATGAGCCTAAATCTGTACTGTAAATATTTTGTAATAAAATAGATATTGACGTAATTTAAAGTATAATATAGTCCCAAGCCTAAATCTAAGTACATATTTTCTGTCTCTTTTTTCGAACAGTGTCCTCCTTTTTGAAGCTTTGTGTCCTCTTTTTGATCGATGTGAATCTGGTCACACTCTTAAGCTACATATTTATTATATAGACTATTACACTTTTGCTACGTCATACTAGGCCTACTTTTGACCAATAAAACGGTACGGAACGACGTGTTTCAACCAATCATGGCTGCTTATCCTAACATTTTTTATCACCTGTCTAGCATTTGTTTTTATCATTTCTCTAGCATTTGTTTGTTTTTATCACCTACCTAGCATTTGTTTCTTTGTTTGCCAACATTGTACTTTCAATAATATAATTGTACCTTATAAAATTATTCATGTTTATTTCATTATCCTTAATTAAAACTTTTCTATCATTTATCTTGTTTATATTATTTAGGTTACGTTATAGCTTCTGCTGTATTAGATTATGGATAGTCACGTATCAGATATCGTTTAATTTACAAGGTGATCCGTTTTGGTATGGATAAAATAAAAATACCGTAAAACATTTACTAGTGAACTTTATTTGTTGAAACTTTGTGCATACAACACTGAAAGATGGGAAATTCCTCAGAGCTCAACATGACCCCCATTGCGCACCCTGCACAACTCATAACGGTGATGCAATTCAGCCCATGTCCGATGTAACATAGGAGGGGTGATTTGTTGAAAAGCTTGAGTAATTTTTACTCTCGTATCATCAATGTTCCTGGGTTTCTGTGAATAGGCAATGTCTTTAACAAAACCCTACACGAAGAAGTGAAGAAGGGTTAGCTCTGGGTAGTTTGGGGACCAAACCAAGAGATAGCTGCTTCTCGTACTGGGTTTTGCTTGCGACTTCCTGCATGTTTTTTTTTTTTTTTTTTTTTTTTTTTTTTAACACAGAACCTGTTTCTACAAATGTTCGATACCATAACATTATGGAATCGTATTTAGGTACATTACGCACAACAAACTCACGTCGAAATTCCCTTTGAACTCTTTTAACCATCTCAAATTTAGTATACCAAAGAAATATTGTACCCGCTGTTGATTTGTAGTAGCCATTTTAACCATGTACGATTTTCATTTGTCCTTTCAGATTATGCATTGTTGATTATCATATATGGAAACTCCCATCTTTTAATCACATTACAACCAGCAAGAAACTTTTCCTGCTATCAAAATAGCTTTATAATAAATTAATATTATTCATACTCAAACAACGGATCAGACTGTATATTGATATAATAATTATTGAAGTGGAATGCAACTGTTTTAATAAAAATGAAACTGAATCAACAAAGCCTTCTTGACTAGTAATTATCCACAGAGTTCAATGAAGATTGTAGGTATAGTTGGCACAACTGGTAACAAGAGAACAGCTCATCTAGCGTAATTATCGTTCACCTCTGCTGAGGCATGTGGACGTAAGGACAGCAGTTGGCTGATCGACCTTGGCCCTTCATGGACTGTCGTGCCATAAATTATTATTATTATTATTATTATTATTATTATTATTATTATTAATGTTGTTAAGTAGACCTACTAATACAATAAATCCCTTGACCTTGCTGTTATTCCATTTTCTTTTTGTTTTGTTTATAACCCTAATGTCCCATGAAGAACTCTGGGGGCAGGAAGAACTTCAGCAGTCCCAATTCGTCCAGCACCAGCGGTTTGTCCGGTTTAGAGTGTGGGTGGTGTTCATCAGAGGCCCAAGTTCAGCCTTGCCTCTATCAGCGCCTCCGCTGACGTTGATGAATGTGAGAGATTTCAATCAGCGAATAGACGTGCAACCCCAAATTCTGGCTTCTTTCCAGTTCGGACTCTTCTTTTTCTTATTTCTCTCGTTTGGAAGCAACTGTGCTTCATACTTTACTCGGTTCCAGTATCCAAAAATGTATCTCAATCGGTTACTGTCAATCGCCTGTGTTTTGTCTCATAAAAAATGTCACAACGTCACACCTTCTTCCAGACCTCCGGTTCTCGTATTCCAATTCATTGACCCTGCGTGTACAGTCACGACCAAAAGTTTGAGAGCTATAAAAATTAAGGACGCACCGTTAGTCGAAATGCTAGGTCGTGGGCTTTCCATGTCAGAGATCTCTGTTCAAACCTCGGAGAACCTAGTTTCTTGTTTATGTTAGTTAATTAGTTAGGATACAATTAATTATGATACTTAATCACTCATTTAAAGTTTGTGTGACCGCAACCTGTGTATTTTTTTTTTGTGGCTTTACTTTGTTTATAGTGTTTTTTCTTTCTCTCTCTCTTTATTTCTTGTGTAGCTTTACTTTGTATATAGTGTATTTTTTCTCTGTTTATTTCTATTATTGTATTTGTATTCCTGGTGCTGTGGAAGAGAAGGTCTGATGGCCTTAAATACACCAGAATAAATAAATAAATAAAAATAAAAACCTAAGTTGTATATAGTAGTAGTAGTAGTAGTAGTAGTAGTAGTAGTAGTAGTAGTAGTAGTAGTAGTAGTAGTAGTAGTAGTATTGGTAGTAGGTTTATTTTGCCTGGCAGAGTTAAGGCCATGAGGCCTTCTCTTCCACTCAACCAGGTTTCAATAATATACATGAAATACAAAATTAGATTACAAAACAACACAAAAGAAAATACCTTAGAAATTACATAAAATATAGTAGAAATTACAATAGTCAAGATCAGTTACATAATATAAAATTACAAATAGTCAAGATCGATTACATAATATATAAAATAAAGTAGAAAATTACACATAATCAAAATCAGTTACATATCATAAGGGGAAAACACACACACACACACACACAAACACAAACACACAATTTATAAGACCTAAAATGTCCGATATAAATTCGACGATTAATTCACTTGAGATATATTATACAGTTAATATACTAATAGGAGAATACATGTGAGTTACAAGACATGAAATGTTGATTAGCAAAGTCGTACTAAATGGCATACAAACACAAATGATTAAGTAATATATCAAGATAATAAAAAAAAGAAAAGAGAAAAAAAAGAAGAAGAAAAAGAGAGCGGGGAAAAAAATAACAACTCGGTCATTTAAGACTATTTAGAAACTTCCGCAAGAGTCTAGTTCTGTTCAATAAAAACATTTCTAACTAGAGTGTACTTAAAAGATTTTAGGCTCCGACTGCTCCTGATTTCCTGTGACAAGAAATTCCAGGAACGGGCTGTGTGTATTGTGAAGGAAGCAGAGTAGAGAGATGTTTGATGGAATTGAATTGATAGAACAAGGTTATGCTGTGAACATGTATCACGGTTTATGCAGTGTATAAAGAAGGTGTGGGGACAGGTTCTTACCATCATTTTACCTTCCTTTATTTAAACAATTTCAAGTCCTTTTTGGTGGCCTAATGGTTATCATATCGTCCGTTATATCCGAAGTTCTCTGGTTCAAACCCGCCAGGATAGGATAAACTTCAAAGTGCGATTAAATCCCTATTCTGAATTCTTTCGCAAAAATGAATAAATCTCTGCGTCCCTTGTAGTTTATTACGACACGTGAAAGAACTCTGAGCCTAATAAGAGGGTTTCAAGCAAATTTCATTGGTAACGTTGAATTTCGATTCTGATTTACCTCTGCAGTTGAAATCGTTGGTAAATAGTAGTGCTGCTGCTACTGCTGCTGCTGCTGGTGGTGGTGGTGGTGGTGGTGGTGGTAGTAAGCAAGTTAATTAGAACTGGCGTTTTTCGCATCCTATCTTCCATGTATATTTATCCTTCCAATTTTCATTTCTGAATTCTCTCGTATCCATTGCATTCTTCAGTTTATTCTTCTTCTCGAAAAAAATGGGGTTTTCTTCTCTTCTTCTGCGTGTTTTTGGTTGTCATGTCCAAATTACAGCTGGCGTTTTGCGCATCTTATCTTCCATGTATATTTATCCTTCCAATTTTCATTTCTTAATTCTCTCGTATCCATTGCATTCTTCAGTTTATTCTTCATCTCGAAAAAAAATGGGGTTTTCTTCTCTTCCTCTGTGTGTTTTTGGTTCTCATGTCCGAATTACAACCGGCGTTTTTCGCATTCTATCTTTCATATATATTTATCCCTCCAATTTTAATTTCTTAATTCTCTCGTATCCATTGCATTCTTCAGTTTATTCTTCTTCTCGAAAAAAATGGGGTTTTCTTCTCTCCTTCTGCGTGTTTTTGGTTGCCATGTCCAAATTACAACTGGCGTTTTTCGCATCCTATCTTCCATGTTTATTTATTCTTCCAATTTTCATTTCTTAATTCTCTCGTATCCATTGCATTCTTCAGTTTATTCTTCTTCTTGAAAAAAAAATGGGGTTTTCTTCTCTCCTTCTGCGTGTTTTTGGTTGCCATGTCCAAATTACAGCTGGCGTTTTTCGCATCCTATCTTCCATGTTTATTTATTCTTCCAATTTTCATTTCTTAATTCTCTCGTATCCATTGCATTCTTCAGTTTATTCTTCTCGAAAAAAAATGGGGTTTTCTTCTCTCCTTCTGCGTGTTTTTGGTTGTCATGTCCAAATTACAACTGGCGTTTTTCACATCCTATCTTTCATATATATATATATATATATATATATATATATATTTATCCCTCCAATCTTCATTTCTTAATTCTGTCGTATCCATTGCATTCTTCAGTCCCAAACACAACCCAATCAAATTCTCAACACACAGATCAATTTCAGAACACACACACTATTTGACACAACTCTTCATCACACGAACGCACCCACACAACACGCAGCGAAGTTGAGATAGCGCCGAGATCTAGTAGCCTCTGAGGATGGTGTCGAATAGCACCGAAACAGCTGTAAGCCGCACATGCTTACATAATTAACACGAGTAAGATCGCCATTTAATCAATTACTTATATTAAAGTGTTAAAAGTAGTGTACGAAAGATTCAACACGGATCCTTGAATTTTACTGTAACTGCATCGCAACACATAAAATAACTATTATGTATTAATATAATAGTGATATTAATTAATTATTATTAGTATGTTCGAATTTCATTAGCTTCCAGTAATCGGCTCAGAACTCTAGAACAATTTGAATTTTCAGAATTTGCACTACCGATAACAGCTGTTCCTGTTGCCAACATAACAGTTAGAAAATCACTACCAGTTGTAGTATTTCTCAGTATCGAAATTCGAAACGAAGTTGGCAAAAGAAAATTCAAGTTTCAAACTAGAAAATCACCATAATCTACTAGCATATGTAGTAATGGGGGAAAAATGGTTACGTTTCACCCTTAGAGTATTAAGTAAACTGATCTGGAGTATATACCGTTAAAACACTTAAGGGGTTAGGTACAGCTTACAGCAGTAAAATTTTTGGAAGTATTCAACATTTTTTCCTCCATTACTATATCTTGTACAATAATGAAAATTTGTATGTGTAAAACACTGTCATTCTGCTATATGTAAAAATATTTTTACGATTTCAAAAAAAATATTTATATATTTTTTCAAAATTCAAAATGGTCGCAGTTTACTGTGCAAGGGTGAATCTTTTTCCTCATAACTCATAAACTTGTTAACTTTTTCATGTTCTCTCTCTTTTATTTTATTCCTGAAACTCATGTTTACAATATCATTCTCTTTCAACTACATTCCTTAATAAATATTTTTTTTTTATTTTGTGTTAGAAGAAATACTGATATTTCACCATTATTTTAAATGAATTTATTTTTTATCAGACAATCTATCAAAGGTAGAGAAGTGTAGATATGACATGCATAAATACACACAAAAAATTTCATCATTGCATAGTGAACTGAAGTTTGAAAAAAATTGTAAATAATTTTTTCTAAATCGCAAAAATATTTTTTCACATAGCAGAAAGACAGTGTTTCACACATACTAATTTTCATTATTGTACAAGAAACAGTAATGGAGGAAAAAATGTTGAATATTTCCAAACTTTTACTGCTGTAAGCTGTACCTAACCCGTTAACCAGGGTTAGGTGGCAATTTTAACCTATGGTTAAACAAACCGACGTTAATACATGTGGCTAACACCGTTGTCAAATAACTGCTAAGAAATTAACTTCGTTTCCAGGAATCGAACTCGGTTCACTGTATTTGTAGCATCAAACTCGGCTACTCCATCCATAGCGGAAGATCACTAAATAATAAGGGAATCAGAACGACTATTTTCTGAAATTGACCTGTCGGCAACTATGTTCCTACTATAACAAAACCAACCCCATCCTTGTCCCCGAGGGCCTGACGCAATGAATGACGTCGTCAGATCCAGTTAATTGGGATGGCCGTCACCTTGGCAACCAGTAGGAGTCACCTCGTGTGAAAACATCGCCCAGTTTTCCAGATCAAGATTAGGGAACAGAGAGCAGAAGGGTAGGGGGACCAGTTTATCGCGGAGTTGTATCGTCCCTCCGTTCAGAGAGGTGGTTCTCCTTGCTTTAAACGTACAGTGTGTTTATAAATTCTAACACCACCCACATTTCCAAACGATAAAGTCATTCTGGTCTATAAAGCACGATGCCTACGTCCCGTCTACAACGTAACGTATGGTCTCCTTAAATGGCTACCGAGAACTATACACTAAAAGAGTTTATGTTACTGTGCGCTCTGTAATTATAGCCGAGCGTCTCGTGATAAAACTGTTTCTTTTGTGGAGCGATCTACTCTCTTTTCTAGACACGAAGCACGTGGGTTGGATCTTAGTTTAAGCTCTTTAATTTTTATAGCTATAGTTATTTATCTGTCGAGACATTTTCTTGCCCACAACGGTGTCCATTCTAAAACTGATACTTCCATATCATCAGGATGAAGCACCGTTTAAAGTTTCTACAACATAAATTCTGTAAAGAATATGTGACCTACAGAAAAATACATCTACAAGTGGAATTCTCAAATAGTAGACCTATATTACGATACAAGTGCTTTTTTACGAAATCGAGGAAAAGTTTGAAATACGAGCAAAGCGAGTTTTTCAATTTCCCAGGTTTTGTAATACACTTTACAAACGTGTATTGTACAAGATTTTTGCACGCTCATATTTTTAAAATTTCAAATGTAACCAGTTGCAGGAAATGGGACCTAAAGTAGGATTTTTCATGGTTTTTTTTTGTGGTTTCAAAAAGAGAATGAAATACTGAGCATTAAACAAAAATCATGATTCTAGGTGCTATAGTTTTTAATATATTACTTTTTGAATGTTGATATTGCTTTATATACTTTTCGACAAAAATGCAATTAAAGTTTTCACTTGTTTTCTTAGCAACTATAGGAAAGATTTAGATACGAGGGGCATCCAGAAAGTAAGTTTCCCTATTTTTTTTAGAAAAAGAACACACACTTTCAGGAAAACATTTATTGGCAACAGGTACAGCAATGTTTCAGCTATTTTTCAACATAGCCACCATCAGAATTGAGACACTTGTCGTATCAACTTTTGTATCCCTCTGTCATAGAACTCTGCCGCCTGTGAATGGAACCAGCGTGTGACAGACGTCTTCAGCTCTTCGTCGTTGCCAAAATGCTCACCGGAGGACAGGAATTTCTTGAGGAGAGAGAGAGAGAGAGAGAGGGTGGGAGAGAGAGGGAGGGAGGGGGAGGTGAGAGGAGGGAGAGAGACAGAAGAGAGAGAGATGTTCGGCCCATAGACCTGACAGAAGGAATAAGAGCTTCCGTTTCGGACCACTGCTGCCACGCTACTGGCACCAGGCGGGACCTGTCCGGCTGGCATATGATTGATACGTCATAGATCTGTTACGCATGTGCAATTGACACGGCTAATTACGTTTACTTTCAAGGGGAAAAAATCGGGAAACTTACTTTCTGGATGCGCCTCGTATTTAGGAAGAACTGTGTAGTTATGAGTTATACATGAAATAACAAGATAAAAATAACATTGATTGCTTATTTATGTATTAGTATGCTGCAAGCTGTGTTTGATAGACAATATAAAAGTAAAAGTTTCTGCAAAATAAAGTGAACATAAACAAATTGATATGAAATACAACACACACACATTAAACATTATGTTACAGCTTGGAATTGATATGAAATACACACAGAAAGCATAAAGAACTTAAAAAAAATAATTGTAACAATGTCTTCTAGCTGGCCATCAAATTTTTTATTCTTCATGTCACTTTCTGTTTCACTTACACTGTCACGTGTTGTAAAATAATCAGTATAAAAAGTTTGAAATTCACCACCTAAACCTTCTATATTAATTTCCTATCTCTACTCATAATAAATCTGTAGCCGAAATTTTTCTGGTAATTTTCGATTTTCCAAAAATAATTGGTGTTAACATGTATAATTAACCACCCTGAAACCGAAAATCGCTTTTTTGAAATTTTTGTTTGTATGTCTGTCTGTCTGTCCGTCTGTCTGGATAATGGCTGAACCGATTTAAATGAAAATTGAAATATAAATTAAGTTTGCTGTAACTTAGATTGTAGGCTATATGACATTCAAAATACGTTATTTAAAAGGGGGGTTATAAGGGGGCCTGAATTAAATAAATCGAAATATCTCGCTTATTATTGATTTTTGTAAAATATGTTACATAACAAAAGTTTCTTTGAAACTTATTTCCGATAAGTTTTATCCCTTGCAAAATATTGATAGGACTGATATTTAATGAGATAAATGAGTTTTAAAATTAAAATACAATGCCATCTAAGGCGGTGTAATGAAATGAAAACAAATGACTACGTCTATAAGGGGCTTTGGACAAATACAATCGAAAGCTATGAAATATAGCCTACAGAGAATGTTTCTGTGTTTATATGAAGTAATATCGAAAGCTAAATTAACCGATTTGTATAATTAATTATTATTTCACCATTGGAAAGTGTAGTTTCTCTAGATGGACATAATGCTATAATGTTATTATAGTAACTTCTGATTGCTCTCTGGACCAAAGTGATTGCATTTTAATTATTTAAATACAATTTAAATTAAGTAACATATTAAACGATTTATCCTTCTATCAAACACGAATGTTCCCTGGATCAAACGTCCAATTTTAATTATATAATTACTTTATATTTATTTCTAACGGGTGCAGCGGAGCGCACAGGTACGGCTAGTATATATATATATATAATTATAAACTATCTTTTTTATCTCAATAACATTGCTTTTACTCCTTCAGAAATATTGTATTTGTGAGAGCGGTTGCCAAATAGCTTCTGCTTGGTAAAATGCATTTTAAAAAATCTTAAGAATTTCACCTGTTTCGTATTTTTCGAATTAAACTTTTTTCGCAAACTACATCATCATCTGATTAGATTCCTTTTTCTGTTCACTCTGCGGTCCGAAACTATTGAAAATCGCCGATATGTGTTGTCATGGAACTTCATGACACTGAATTCTATGTTTATATAAATTTCTGTTGATATTGCATGTAACCTATTCAAGTTGTCATTGTGACCAAAATATCAAGTCTACACGAGTTTCAGTGCGACAGATTGTTCAGGGCCGGAATTTCCAAGACACGCTGTGTTATGTGAATGGTAAAGACAGAAGTAATCGAGTATTGTCGTCGTTTCAACACCTCCAGTCACGACACACGTAGGCAGGCCTATAGATTGAGAGTCCGGCTTCATTGTCTTAGGGTAACAAGGACTTAACAGACTATATTTTTCGAGTTAAGTGATAGTGATCAAGATATACGATACCTATTTCAACCTGGCTGAAACAATCTCATATTATTATACATTCTGAATTATTTTAAAATAAATACTGAAATAGAGAACTTCGTTTGTGGTTATTATTACTATTATTATTATTATTATTATTATTATTATTATTCAGTTTGACGTTAACACCAATTAATGCAGTAATATTTTTAACATAATGAAATATTAATTCGTGTTAACGTGACACTGAATAATAATATCTTACTTACTTACTTACTTACTTACTTACTTTACTTAATGGCTTTAAAGGAACCTGGAGGTTCATTGCCGCCCTCACATAAGCCCGCCATTGCTCCCTATCCTGAGCAAGATTAATCCAGTCCCTGTCATAATATCCTACCTCCCTCAAATCCATTTTAATATTATCTTCCCATCTATATCTCGGCCTCCCCAAAGGTCTTTTTTCCTCCGGCCTCCCAACTAACACTCTATAAGCATTTCTGGATTCGCCCATACGTGCTACATGCCCTGCGCATCTCAAACGTCTGGATTTAAGGCCCGGTCAAACAGAATGCGGAAATGAAAGTTCATATGTGCTTTAAATATAAATATTTTTGTCTCCAAATTTTTAATGTACTAATTTCCGAAATAAATTACTGTTACGGGTGATCTGAATCACCCTGTATGGATCATGATTGGATCGTATGTGTAAAAAAAATAAACATGTCAGTTTTTTTTAACTCTCCTTAATAATTTTCTTATTCTATTGATAGTTGTTCTTTGAATAGTTTCACTCTTTTTTATATAATTGACATCTCAGAACTCGCTTTGAATATCTTACAACGTTACTGTCCACACCTGTGGAGTAACGGTTAGCGCGTCTGACCGCGAAACCAGGTGGCCCGGGTTCGATTCCCGGTCGGGGCAAGTTACCTGGTTGAGGTTTGTTTCCGGGATTTTCCCTCAACCCAATATGATCAAATGCTGGGTAACTTACGGTGTTGGACCCCGGACTCATTTCACCGGCATTATCACCTTCATCTCATTCAGACCCAAATAACCTAAGATGTTGATAAAGCGTCGTAAAATAGCCTACTAAAATAAATAAAACAACGTTACGGAATCAACATCAAGCCTTACTATCCATTCCTCGTCATATCAGGGATTGCCGAAAGGTTAATAAATTTAATTTTAAAAATTAAGAATTACATACTTTTACATGGAATTGATTTTTGAGGTTTAGCCGATTTTTATTGG